>NC_142681.1:1710406-2011031 GCF_964200805.1 Pocillopora damicornis | reverse complement strand
CAGTTCGAGGTTATTTGGGAGACTGTTCCAGGTTTTTACCTAAGATCTTTATACAGTTGTCATCATTTCAGGGGATTCTGTATGATGTACACAGACATCTTGTAAGTGTTTTGGGATTGTCTACCTATGTAAGTAAACTAATCTTGCCTCTATACTTACAAAAAGATTCATACCATGGCGTTCAAATAAGTTCTATCCGACTGACTAGAAATCTTTTACTACAACTGTGCTTTTTGGGTGCATCTTTAGGATCGTTACAAAAATAAGAAGCTTTGAGGAAAGAAAAATACTGGATATCAAAACATTGTTGAACATTTTCTATTGATTTTGCTTCAACGACTGTAAAGTCTACATTGTATACGCCAAATATCGGATGCCTGAGTAACTTATATTAGAGAAGCACCGCTTTGTGCATATAATTCACGCCGTTTGATTCGTTAACTTTTAAATTCGGAATTTAATATCTTATTTAACGCATAAAAAGCTAATGACCAGGTACAATCAATGTCTAAAGATTAGCTTTCTACGTTTCCTCGAGTTAAATATGATGGTATATGTATATGTTGGTAACTAGAAATTACCTTTCCAGGAGAAAATTCCAACAGGAGTTTAACGTGCTTTCATTTGATGTTTTCATTTGATACAACCATTTGATATAACCATTCATTCCATCTTACGTCCCACCAAGGCATATTCACTTTCCAAGCTGAAGACCAAAAACCAGGTTGGTACCAACGACAAGTTTGGACGCAAAAGTGTGGACATTTCTTGATTTCCTTGTCACAACATATCGTTTAAATTTAGCTTCGGTCGCCATTTTCTTCCTCATGTGAAGATGCACGTGATGGTCGAATAATTAAATTTTAATGAAGAACACTGAACTTCAAAGTATGAATATTAAAATTTCTGCTTAACGAAAGACCACAATCCTTCAGTTCCTTTGGATAGTATTTTTGGCTCAAAACCGGATAAAAATAGAGAATAACCCGCAGGTATTAAATATCACCTTGACAAAACAAATTATATCATACGTGATTCTAGTTGAGAAAGTAAACATTTTCAAAATCTTCCCCTGTTCGCGTAAGATATGTTATGGACATGTGAAAATACTGAGGACTAAGGAGCAAAATCAAGAGAAAGAAAGAAGAGGGAAGGGAAAAAATGGCTGAACAATAATACTCTAGTAAATAAACGGCGGATTGAATCTTACACCACAGACAAAAGTTTTTCCGTCAGTTCATCACCTTGTGTAGTGAGACATTTCTAGTTATGGAAACAGGAATAAATTGCGGCTGAAACAGCAGCCCTCTTTCAGGAACTCACTCGGACTGATAACACGTCTAGTTTAAAAACTTCTGAGTTTATTTCTTTGAAAATAATCCTATTTCACGTTCTGGATATGCTCCAAAAAAGATTCTCAATTTGTATGTATTTTACATTTGTTGAATATTTGTAATTATACAATAGATTTTTCTTATGCTGACGAGAAAAGTGTCTCTGTAAAAAAGATAATCAAGAGCGTAAATCTCGATTCAAAAGCGAAGACACCACCAAAATTACGCCGGCGAAGACTAAACCGAGATTGCTCATCGTGAAACAGCCAAAACACGCGTGATCACTTACTCTCTCACAAACACAAGCGGAGAAGGATAAATTCACAGATGTTCGTGAACAAGTTCTCATCAAGAGCATTCTAAAAATTATGAAAATGGGTTTGCCTCAACAGGGGCGCCTTCCTCCATGATGGATTCGATTAGCGACGTGCCGTTGATAATCTTGGTTGTTGCTACTAAATACTCGGTTGAGCCTGGGGCAGAGAGAATAACTCAATGTGAGTAAATGCTGCAAAGGTTCGGGTTTGAGAAGTAAACGCGAATCGAGACAGTAACGCGAATCCTCGAATGCGTTGGTATATCTTTTTCTTATTCTCTCGATCGCTCCCAAAACATGAATCACTTCCCAAATTTTGCGTTATCAGAGTTCCATCATGCTTTCATGAGATAAAAAGTACTCAATCATTAGTTGGAAAAGTTATTGTCCTGTAGTATAAACTTTAAGGTGATTTCAACCCTTGAAATGGGAGAGGAAATAAGGGGCGTGAAACCGTTTTTTATTACTTCTGGTTTCCAAACTTTTGGTTTTTGAGAGTTTCAGTCTGTATTTCGGAAACATAAAACACGTGACACTTCCTTCAAAGCTGAGGTACGACAAACTAAGTTGCAGCACTCTCTAATGACCGCACAGCTCATCACAACCGAACATTATATTCCACCAATTAGAACCATTTATTTACAAGGAGTAACACTCACTATTTTCCTGCTGAGTAAGAAATCTCAGGGCAGAAATCTCAGCGTGTGTACAACCTCCAATAAAGAAAACCAATGTTACTTTTGGTGGACCATCCATGGAACTGTCTACGCCTGTCGATGGCCCTGAACAGATTTTAAAAGACAGAAAATAACAATTTTGACCCTCACCAAATCAAAGACGGAAACACAATTTAATACCGATAATAAGTATCCCTCCTGGCCAAACTAGTTTTTAATTAAAATTTTAAGTCCATGTCACTCATCCTTAACATAAAATGTAAGTTTAAAACTGTTCATATTTACAGACGTTTCTGTGACTGATGGAGTAGAATATATACCCAACTATGCAAAAGTCTGTCATTTTCCCAATTCAGAATTTCCGTTTTTCCCTCTTCACACCCAGGCTTTAAATCGGTAACCTCACTAACAAGGCTAGTCAATTGGGCGGCCATATGAAAATTCACCCTTTTCATTTTCTGCTGCCTTTGAGGCAAAACCCAGTGGACGTCCGAAATGATGTCAGTGTAATTGGGAGTTCTAGTCGTCCTAGAACTGAAGGGTTAACCTTAGTAAAAGAAGTGGTTTCTGTAGGTTTCACCCTATGGCCAGCTTACCAAAGAAAGGGAATGTGTTCTGCTGTAAGGACACAAGTTGAATATTTAGGGGTGAACTGATAAAGTTTAATTTCAACTCGTAAGCGTGGTAGGGGGCAAATATCCAGTGGGGTTAAAAGTAGTCTGTTCCCACTGCCTAGTAAACAATGTGTGCGCCTCACAAAAAACTAAACCTGTCAATGTGCCAGAACGATCGTGAATCTTACTTTTCTGGAGACCAGGAGGCAGCCGTTGGACTTCTTCCACTGCGGGGCCTGGGAGCAACCGAAGGACCTGAAGAAAATTCAAACAGATTATCTGTGCAAGTTCGTACAATTTTACTAGCTACGAAGCATGGTTTCCTCTAACAATATATCTGAGTATGGATGGATAAAAAAACGATGCAGATAAAAAGCAACTGAACTGCTTTAGAGACGAAACGGCGCCAGTTTCCAAATTAGACAGGTCAAAGAGGACAGGGTAGTATTGTCGATGGAACAAATCACTAAACGTGCTCTCACCAAGCAGGGAGGATAAGTCACTCTAGTGGTCAATAAGTTTATTGGAACTAGAATTTCAAATGCCTAACGCTCCAGGCGTCGTTTACTGCGCACGTCATAGACTGTTTTCCACGCGCTTTTCTATGCTCTCATCTGGCATCCCGCGTAAGGGACTAGTCTCTGGCAATGGTCCACATATTGCATTCTAAAAACAAAGAAATTTGTACGATCACGCGTCTGTTTACCTCTTCAAGTCCTCTCCAGCCCTGCGGCCGCGCCAGAAACTGCGCCAGCCGGACAGTGAGCGGCGCGTATCCTGAAAAGACGTATGCGATGTCGTTCGGGTTCTGAAAAGTGATAACGAAAATTAATATCCTGATATCCACACCATACTGGCCAATTCTTGACATGTCCTCTCGCCCATAAGTCGCTGCGGTATTTTCGACCAACACACTCTAGTAGCCCTCACTTCATGCCATGTTACATGAAGAATACCAATTTAAAATACCCATCTCTATTTACCTGCTCCTGGACATCTTCCACGACAAGCTTCATTGACTTGCGCAATTGATTGTAAGATCGAGACGGCTGCGTCTGCGCTCTTAGCAAGCCAGCAGTTTCCAATGTAGAAAGCGTCCTGTATGTATGCTCAAAGCCATATGTCTACGAAAAAGAGAAATAGCGCTTTAGGCTTTGGCAGACTAAAGAGGAAACTACAGAAAGGTAATGATTGAAAGCATTCCATTTTTCGTTCTTTTTTTTTTTCCTATCGTGCATTTTTATTTTTTTTCTCTACCCAAGTAGAAAGACAAACTAAGAAACTCACCTGTAGGATTTCCCGATAGTAGAACTCCAACATCTTTGGTTTAAAACCGTTATTTGTTAAACACTGAGCGCACAACAAACGAAGCACCTTGCAAATTTGAAATAAATAAAGTGAAAGATAGATTGTTGCAATGAGAAGCAGAGAGGGGAAGAGAAGTATTGGACAAAAGAGGACCTAACAATATCAATATTGCAGTTATTAACACAAAAGAGAATTAAAATACCACGAGAAGGTAGACGCTACACAGACCAATACAAATGAAGTTTATGTTGAGTCACCAAACATGGTTAATAAAGAGGTTAGGGGATGGGTGGGGGAAATCGTGAACGCAAGTGAAACGTACGTTATCAACTGCAAGCACCTTTGCGTCAGCCAATAAGATTCCAGAAAGTCATACTGTGCACGAGGGTTAAAAACTTTAAAGATTTCAGACAGGTCATTAGGTGATGGTATCGTCTGTTTACTTACGGTAATCAGCGGTTTCTTCAATCCAAAGCATTTCTCTATGTAAGGGTTGATTTTATCCGTGTCCAAGCCTTGAGCCAGTTCTGAACAAAAATTAGAAAAAACCATGGAAATATATTTTTACTATATTGTATTGTTGAATGCAACAAAGTAAAAAGTTTTGAGAATTAATCAAATCATCATCAGTGGGATATTCTCAGCCAACTCAAATATACAAGTTACGAGCGTAAGTAACTTTGGAGTTACGTAAAAACACATCGACTAATTTCGAGGTGCGTCTTCTTCTTTCATCTACGGACGCAAGAAAGCTGTCGTGGGGGTCAGAGCGAAGAGAAAAACATTTTTGAGCTCGAAGCTAAAGGCAAAAAAATGGGCGACAAGTTTTGAAATGAATTGAGTCACTAGTTGTAAGACTTTTTTAACAATTTTTTTAAGTTCACTGTGAGTTATCTCTGTCACTTATCTCAACAAATTTATTTTCCTTTTGAACTGACAGAAGTCGTTAATTGAAATTCAATGCAACTCCAAAAAATTACCATTATCGTTCGCAAGAGGGTAGCGAAGCATATCAGAACAGAAAAAAAGCAGGGTGGATTTTGTACAAAAAGAGACAGAGAACTACGATTACCATAATGCAGTAATGAACGAGTCACGAAATCTTTGGAGCAGACGCACGCCTCAACAGCAATGTTCCCTTAGAAAAGCTCTTCAGACTAACGAAAGAGGATTTCAAACCTTTAATTTGCTTGAATGAACCTCAAGGAGAACTGGTGTTGTCAAACGATGTCAATATGTTGTTGTACAAGAGAAAGACAGCTTGTCAATGACGTCATAGGGAATTGTATTCCACTGTTTACGTAAATTGTTTTATTTGGTTGAAGCACAGGCGGCCCAAGCTCCAGCTGTGAGATGATCATCTTGCAAAATACACCTTTTGCTGTTCATACAATCGTTTATTCAAAATGGTCAATCATTAACGTGAACTGACAAACGTGTGTAGTAATAACAATCAACTAGGGAAAAAGAAATTTCAAAATTGTTCGATTACAGTGTACTGTAATGTAATGTTTTGTAGTTTTCCTTCAATTTCTTCATTATTTAAACATCTTGGAATGTACGTTTGCATAAATCTGTACCACTGTCCACATTTAGCAGCCGTGATAGTGCCTATGATTCTCTGCAGGGCCTGACGTAGCAATTTAGTGCGGTAATTGCTTGACGCGATTCCTTGTCGTCTTGCCTCTCCTCTGTTGTTCATCTGTTCTTGCTGCTCTGGACGACTTATGTCCGCTTTTATGGCTGCTTTTAAGGTACTTATTGCTTGCTCTACGATGTTAAGAAACGAGCTGTATGGTGGTAGCTTTTTAAGCTCAGAATTTGACCAGAAATGACAGGATTGTAGTGAGCTGGTGTGCCGTCATAAATGAAAATCATATGTTCATTTGGGTCGAGGTTTAGCCTTGCCTGTGACAGAAAATCATTAAATCTTTGTCCATTCATTCCAACGAGAAATTCCGAGTGAAAAACGAGTCCATTAGTGGATGAAATTGCCAGTGCTACAGAAACATTTCTCCCTCGCTGACCACATACTCGTCAATATGCCCTCTCTCCCGTCCTTGCTCGTCCGTGTCTTCTTGTCGTCCAAATATTGTACCTACACTCGTCTACAAGTATTCTATGATTCATTACAGCATGGGGCATGAACCAGTTGGCATAGTCGACTCTTTTTTGCAGGACATCAGGGCGGTTTTCGTTCAACTGGGAGTGGCCTTGCCAATTTTACACGATACAACATACCTTCAAGTGTTCTTGCCAATGTACGGTCATGGATTGTTGGTTTTCTTGGAAGACGCTGTCTCAATTCTTGATTTATCTGTACTAGTGTTAGCTGGTAATTTTCGTTTAAAATGTCATTCAGGCAATTCCTCATTTCATCATCTACTCGAACATGATTTGCTCCTCCTCGTGGTCTCTCCGCGATCCTTCCCTCTCTCAAGTATCGTGGAACGATACTTCTTGCCGTTGATCGGTTCACTCCGATAGTGACGGCAACCGTCAAATAATCGTTATTAACATCTTCGAAGGCTTGAATAATTCTTTGTCGTTGTTTAAGTAGGATACTGTTTCTTAATGGCGTGATTTTCGTCGATTGTTTCTGTCTCCAATGCTACTACTTGTCCATACAGCGTACTGTTTCTACTTGTGCTGTACATGTAAAATGTTCTTCATTTTATGTCTGCTTCAGCAAAATATTGTGCAAAAAAAAACATAAAATTTAACTGATAATGTACATACTCTTGTATTTTTGTTCCGTATTTTAAAATGCCTGTAACAACGATGAATGACACTGATGACAATTTTTTCTTATCATTGTTTATTCGAAAAACACTAATGTTTTTCAGTTCACGTAAATGATTGACCATTTTGAATAAACGATTGTATGAAGGTGCAATTGATCGTGCGTCTCTATGCAAATTGTATCATGGTATGTCTCTAATACGCAATTGATTGTCATACCATACAATTGATTTTCTATTGGTGTTAATGATCAACCATTGCGCGAGATTGAAAGTATATTTGTGCTGTTTGATTGTCCAAAGGTGCAATTGTTCATCCATAGATGCTATTGAATGTTAATAGATATGCAAATAGCGTTATTGAAAGTTCTTTCGCGTTAATGAAGTTCATGGAAGTGCTAATGAATGTATATTTGCCGCATAGTTTCAACTGTTGACGTAAATGAATGTACATTTTGCGTAAATAAACAGCAAAAGGTGTAAGAGTCATGGCGAAATTATAAGAGTTTGTATGGGAATATTTACGACCGCTCCTTAGAGTAACAAAAATTACAGTCAAACTCTCAAAAAAATACCTCACCTTACTTCCATAGTGCATTGCTTGTTATCTGACCGCCTACTATGTTGAAAAGAACCCATTTTGGCGAGTTATTCATTTCTAGGTTTACTTCTCCATGATTAGTAAACCTGTATTTTTTTTATTCCAGCTGGGGCTTGGGCCGCTTGTGGTTAAGGCGAAATATCTTGAAATTGTTTTCAGGAAGAAACGAATATCCAACTCGAGGGAGCGACAGAAATTAAGTCTGACTCTAACCGACGAAAAAACTCATTGTCGACAACATTTAAGTACAATTTCGTCTACATTTCGCAAGTGACAGGCCGCTACACATGAATATTCAACACGAAAATTTCTCCCCGATGACATGCGTAGTAAGATTCACAGCATAGTAACAGAGAAAGTCTAACTTTACGTGCTGCATCGTGCTCTTGGCGATTAGGTTGTCTAACAATCCAGTTACTATGGGTTCTGGTGTATCAAAGAAATCAAGAAATCTTAATGTAGTGCCTCAACAACCTCAAATGGACACGGCTGTGAACAGACCGCCAATATCTGATTTGAAGCCCAAAGTTGTTCAACACCGGCCTGCACAAGATCATCGCCATACGTCAAGTGTAAACAAGGAGCACACGAACGAAGAACAAAGTGAGAGGATTTCACTGGATGAGTGGGAAGTCTTACTTAAATACACGCACAGCTTCCCAGAGCAACAAGATGACCTTCAAACGATGTTAACCCCTCTACAAGGTTTGAGAAAAGCCGTAGACGACAAATCCAAGGGACATATAATTCAATATTCTAAGCTGGGAGGAACAATTGAAGAGTTGGCTGAAAAAAGCTACAGCACATATACATCAGCAGGGACGAACGACTCAGAAAAATTCAGTACACTGATGGAGTTTATAACTGAAGTCGAAGGAGCAACAGTGCTGCATAGCTTCGTGAAAAACTGTTTCAAAGATTACTATACTGATGGAACAGACGACGAATTGGGAACAAGTGACCAAGAGGAGACTTTCACTTGCTTTGACAGCCTTTTATTCGCACTGTCAATAATACAAAACTTTGCTGATTTCCACGATGGTTTTTGCTTGGCGAGCGCTCAAGATGGAGTTGTACTAACTTGCATGGAGAATATCAAGAGGATCGATCAAGAGAATGATGACTGGCAAAGCGAAGATGAAGAATCTGAAACATTTCTAATACTTGACGCGTGCACCGGCATTTTGCACAACATTTCTCGCCGACTGAGAGATCGCCAATGGTTTACTAACAGTGACGAGACTTTACTTTATTTTGCAAAGGTTAAAGTGGCAAGTATTGCTGCCTCGGCCTTGTTGTGCCTGGCGTACCTTGTTAATGAAGAAACTAATCATCTAATCTCCGCCGAAAAAGACTTGCTTCGCTTCATTATAACAATGTTAGACGAAGCTTGGAATGCAGAAGACCGCCGAAGCAACGGATTCTCCGCTAAGGAACTTGCAGAAGGACTCAGTCATTTGGCAATTAACGACAACAATAAGCAAATTCTTGGATGCGAAGGGGCAATAAGAGTTTTAACGTCAACACTAAAGACCTCAAGTGACGACGAGGAACGAGCGAGTGCGGTCAAAGCATTGTGGATGCTGGCTTTCGACGACTCTAACAAGGATATCATTCGAGAGGGAGACGGAACCGTGGACATCTTACGCACATTACACCACAGTCAAAACGCTGAAGTGCAAAAGGTAGCCGCTGGAGCATTGTGGGAGATTGAAGGAAAGACAGCAAGAGACAAAGCCGACAAGACAAAAGAGGGGTCTGGAAACCACGTGATGATTAGCTACCAATGGGATGCTCAGGATGTCTTGGTTCAAGTCAAAAATCAACTTCAGGCTAATGGATACAGAGTTTGGATGGACCTGGAGCAAATGGGTGGGTCCACACTGGACGCAATGGCCAAAGCTGTCGAGAACGCTGCTGTTGTATTGATCTGCGTGTCACAACGATACAAAGAGAGTCCCAACTGTCGTTCAGAGGCCGAGTACGCCTACCAGTTAAGAAAAGACATCATTCCTTTGATGATGCAGAAAAATTACAAAGCGGATGGCTGGCTAGGAATGCTGTTGGGAACGAAACTGTGGATTGGCTTTCAGAGTAAGCATACCATTGATTCTGGTGTGGCAAAACTGGTCAGAGAATTAGCGGGAAGAGGAAAAGATGTGGATCACACAGACGGCCCCCCAGAGGCGGTGATTAGAACAACCGAGGTCACTACTCTAACAAAACAGCCCTCTAGTTCAGATGTAGCCGGGTGGACAAATGAGGACGTGAAAAAATGGCTGAAGAAAATTGGATTGACACAGGTGTGTGACAAAGACATGGCTGAATTCACAGGACAAACATTGATTGAACTTCAAGATCTCCGAGGAGAATGCCCAGATTATTTTTACAAGTGTCTTGAACACACACTTCAGCTTAAGAACATGTTTCATGTACTCAAGTTTAGAAAGGAGTTGGACAAACTGCTGGGAAATTAAATGCGATTGACAGAATACGAAATTCTTCTCGTTCGCCCAGTTATGGAACAGTTGCATGTTGGGTGTCGCACAATTCTTTACATTGAAGAGCAGAACTCGTGTATGACCATGTAGTTCTGGACTGTAAAGAAGACTCGCTCACCAAACGGACACGCTTTCACATGAATAAATTAAGACAAAATGACCCAATGTACCCCGAGAATAGACTCTTGTTTTTATATACAATTTGTTTTCAGTCAGTTCGCTAAGGACGTAAATTCAGGTGGAATAAGTCGGTGGTTGAAAAACGCGTCGCAACAACCAAATTCAATGTTGACGCTATAGCAACAATATTCGATGGGCAACTTAAGATACTAGAATAAAACCCTCCAAGGTTTAAAAACCAACGAAGGTTCTAAGTCACCATAAATTATCGATCAGTCGAACTGGCATTGAACACACTCCAAGGTTTTCTTTAAGATCTAGTGCAAAGATGAATCATATTGAAAAAAATGAAGTCACCGCTTTCGTCATAAAAATACACGCACACTGTTAAGAGTCTTAAAAAAATCGCATTATCACAGCGATGAAATCTCATTTAGACACTGGCTCAGTGCATCCACGCTTCCCTCTACTGGATCGCAGGCACAGCAAAAGACACATCACTATAGACTGTGTCTTAATAATGTAAAGACAGTCTCAATAATGTAAAGATGGAACTACTTTAATGTTGTGGTACGCAGCAATGATCATGAGAAAGGCACCAGTTATCATAAATCACTTTTGATAAACACAAACCTTGTTCAACTTGAATACGTTCTCTGAACTCTTCAGAATCAGTTTGTTCCTTGACCATCTCTGCTATGGTCGTATCTAAAAACAAGGATGCATATCTCCCTTAATGTCTTTTGATTTACCTTGAATCTGAAGTTTTTGCATTTGCATACTACCAGCTTGTCTAGTCTGGAGGACCAACGATCCTAAAATTGGAGCTTTATGAATTCATTTACAACACATGAAAACCAGCGAAAAAGCCTAAAATTGGATCTTGAAAGCTTTGAAATGCATATACACATGAAAACCAACAGTTGCAGTCAAACTATTTGATGTGACCCAAAAGGGAGGAAGATAAAAAAACTCACTGTCCACTCCCGTGGTCACCCTAGTTATCGTTTTGCAACAATGTACATTTCAGTGGAGGGCAACAGCATGACGTGAAATCAATTACAGTCAAAGATGACAACAATGTGAGAAATTTCAGAATGGTCAGGTTAGAGTAATTATTTCATTCAGTTTGAGGTTATTTGCGAGACTATATTAATTTGGTTAAAAAAATCAAAGATGATATCAAGCCATACTGCTAAGGAAAAGTTTAGTACATTGATTAGTTAATTATTTGAATAATATTAAAGTGATGATTCCAAAGCACTCAAAAGTATGTAAAGTCCTCGGAAAAGTGCTACAGTATAAATTCTAATGATTAACCTTAAATCAGGTCAGACTCATGTCTTACAAGTTACACAGTTACAGAAAAGAATGAACATTTTAAACTCCAGGACCTAGTTGTTCAGAGAGCAGATAATGCTATCTAATGGACAAATCTCTATGAAATAGACAAGTGTTAACAAAACATACTGCACTTTCCACCATATCAAGTGTTATTCAGTGGATATAACATTATCTGCCCTCAAACCACTGGGTCCAGTACAATACACTTCTTCACTCACGAGTTGCAAGAGAAGCTTTTGCTCTTTGCATAAATGGAATCCTCTGAACATACTGTTTCATTTCACCCACTGTTTTGGCACTTTTGTGCTCCTGGTGATGCAAAATGCAAGATAAAAAAGAATCTTCAGCAAAACTCAGAATAGGAGTCACACAAGACATCAAAGGAGCTTACTACTTTTTCAGGGTTAGTACTCTTTTAGGAGGTGTTTTATTGTTTGTCTCTTGATATAGTGTCAGGCTATTGATATAAATTGATCAGGCAATCAGACAAACAATAAATCATCTATTAAGTTATTAAACACAATGAATAATAACATATTCTTTAGCAGAGTACTCTTTTACTTTCAACCTCATAAAATTCCATGACTTTCCATGATCTCTTGGGTCCAACACTTGTTTGAATTTTTATGTGAGGAGATTACTATCACTCAAAGGAGGCATTCTTTGCATTGTCATTTTCAGCTAAGAAATTTTCAGTCATTCCCCTTGACTTCCATAACTATCAATGATATAAATCTAACTCCAGAGATGAGGTTTTCTTTTACAGTCACAGTAGGATGGAAATGATGTGAATTACACCTCGTATCAGCAAACCCATCATAATAAACAAAAGAACTTAGGTACTAGGTAAAGTCTGTACTCAAGCAAAATGACTCATGCAGCCAGAGTTTATCTCAGTTTCCATTGCATGAAGTGATTAGGAGAATTTCTACTTCCTATGGGTGGGATACCAGTCCATCACAAGGTTACCCCATATCACTTCATAACACTCCCCTGATAATTTGCTGGTTCCCATTTTTACTTCTGAGTGGAAAGAGGCACAATCCTCATGACCCAGACTCCAGTGCACTTACTATTACCCTACAGCTTCTTCCAAATTTATAAATAAACAAACTGTCTCTAAAATCTGTCAGGTTTTTTTTTTAACCAATACCTTGGCATTTATCAACCAGATCGGAGGAAGGTAAAAGAAACTTTGAGAAATCATCAAAGATATGTTTTTGGCCATGAACTGACCTCAAAGGCAGCACTAATCTGCTTGGCTTTCCTGCTCAAGTGAATTCCCACAGCAGAGAAATTTAGATCTCGAATATCATAGAACAACTCATCACTGGAGTTTAAAACAACTTTCTTAGGTCCAGTGGGTTGTTGTTGTTGAAGTCCTCCAGGTCCTTTCTCTTCAGTTTGAGGGAATCTCTCAGGTGGAAACTTTGCTGTGGCTTCAAAGAGAAAATACAATTTGTGAAGTTTATATGAAATAATTCATATTTGTACTGCGGTTGCAGATGAAAGTGAAATGTGATCATCGCAGTAAATTTTCCAATTTAAGCAATTGGAAAGAAGAGGCCTGAAAAAAATCAGGGCTTCAACGGGATTCGAACCCGTGACCTCCGCGATACCGGTGCGATGCTCTACCAACTGAGCTATGAAGCCACACATTGGGAGCGAGGTCAATTTATTGAGTTCATATCTTCCCGTGCAGTGAAATGATGTGAAGTTTATATGAAATAATTCATATTTGTACTGCGGTTGTAGATGAAAGTGAAATGTGATCATCGCAGTAAATTCTTTCCAATTGCTTAAATTGGAAAATTTACTGCGATGATCACATTTCACTTTCATCTACAACCGCAGTACAAATATGAATTATTTCATATAAACTTCACATCATTTCACTGCACGGGAAGATATGAACTCAATAAATTGACCTCGCTCCCAATGTGTGGCTTCATAGCTCAGTTGGTAGAGCATCGCACCGGTATCGTGGAGGTCACGGGTTCGAATCCCGTTGAAGCCCTGATTTTTTTCAGGCCTCTTCTTTCCAATTGCTTAAATTGGAAAATTTACTGCGATGATCACATTTCACTTTTAAAATACAATTTGTCTGTGATTAACTCTAGCGATTAAAGGGGGTAAGTTTCTAAAGAAACTGTGGTGCTGTGTCGGCGGGAGAGTATAGCAGGTAATTTATTGTTAACAACTGAGTTGAAAACGTAAATTGGCCACCATAAAGAGTAAAAAACCATGACCAATTTACGTTTTCAACTCAGTTGTTAACACTAAATTAACTCTAACAATTGCTGGTAACATAGTACTGTAATAACAGAATCATAAAGTAAATTCTATAATTATTCTAGGACTCAATATACAGATATAATTGCCCTTGCATCTGCAGTTACTTCAGTTCATCAGGGTGATTGTTTGGTTCCTTAACATCTGCTTGCAAATCTAACAGCAGAATTTCCACTTTATCAGAAGTGATGGAGACAAAAGTGGAATCAAGCAATTGGATTATTCAGACTCCAATTCCATCCAGCCCTAGACTCAATTTTCAACTTAGACTTTGGATTCAATAAGCTACAAGTACATTTTTAGTTGCAACTCCAGCTATAACTCATACTTCAACTTTGTCTCCAAAGAAAATGAACCTCAACTTTATTTCTTTAAGTAATCATTGAGCAGTTGTAACCTTTAACTCAATGGTACCTACTGTGGTGTATTCCATATAGTTCATCTATCAGTCCTTCATAGGTAAGTTGAGTAAATAATGGAGTGAGTAAGTCAATGTTACGATCAATTAACAGAAGTGTGTCGATTTGGGGTGAGACTTGGTTTTCTGCATCAGCTGCCTCTCGTTTCTTGCGCATCATCATGTCTAAGACTAGCTGTTTACAATAATTAATTGTAACAATTTAATAAGAAAAAGTCAATGAGAAAAATAATGCATACTACCATTGACTAACAAGCTTAAACCCATATTTTACCTTCGATGACATTTAATGAAACAAAACTATAATCATTTCACTCAACTAACAAAAATAATTACATTTTCAAATAAAATGGATTGTAAAATAACCCAAAACAAAATTTCACTCTGAGGAACAGAAACATTTTTATGACTAAAATCTATGACTATTTATTTTAATAACTGTAGCACTAAATTTTGTAGTTACCCTACTTTGTTTCCTGAAATTTTAAAATGAAGTTTGGCCAGTAACACTGAACTTCTACGTACAATTTCACTAAATTTTGAAGTCTTTTTAAAAATACAAGCTGAACCAAAACAGCACTGAAAAAATTTAATCTTTGGAAAATGAACCATTATTGAGGCTTTACATCAAAAATAGTTCTATATGTGATACAAAGATACCTTGAGGAATAAGTATTTACTGTCTTACAATTTTACCAGTACATTATTTGATCAATGTAAGAAATACACCTCTCATTTTTTTTTGACAGATTTTTCAAAACACTTATCTTTATCTATTTATATTTACCATGATCAATAAATCAGTATGGCTCTCACCTTTGACATATCTCCCTTTGCATAAATCTTAGGGATTGTGCCATACAATGTTTGAAGTGTCATCAAGGAGTTGGCAACATAAAATAATGATGTGGAGTCATTTTCCAGGTAACACTCCTGCAAAACAAATTGAAAAAATTTACAAATAGAGAGATATTTCATCGCACCTTCTCCAAACTAACAAAACTTCATTACTTGCAATCTTTGCAAATAGCTATAGATTGGCAAAGCAAGAAGATTATTTTGGTGCTTGCTTTCACAAACACTTGTGGGATGTTTGAAAATACTACAACAAAAATGGATCTAAGCCCATTTTTAAAAAATTACAAAACTCAAATTAAGGGGAGTACCTTACCAACTTTCAGTTATTTATTTAGTAATAGAATGATTAAATTTCTGCAGTTTACCTTGAAGCTGGACTCCATCTCAAGTGACAAGACATCACTGTCCAATGGTATAAGCTCTAGAGGATATTCATCAATGTTGATAAAAGATACCTTCCATTCCTGAAAACAAAACAGCGCTATAAAATATCAGAACGTACCCTAATGTTTCCAGCACACATCCACATACCTTTTGAATAAGCTAAAAGTTTTCAACCAATTGGATGTGCTAGAAAATTACAGTGCAGGTATCTCCTTGAATAAGTATCCATACCCTCTCCTATACACCAACCCCCTTGATTAAATTGGGCATACAGTAAAAGTTGTTCCTATTGTCACTGTAAAGTTTTGTAAGAATGACTATTAACTACAGCAGTATCATTACAATTATGTGGAACAACAAATTATATGTCTCCATGGATAATGTACAAAATTTTGATGCTGTGGTAAGATTTAAATTAAATAAAATCACAACTCCTGACACAAGTACTAAATTGCAACCTTCCTTCCAATAAGTGCACAAAATTTGGACCAAAATTTTCTATAAGCCCACAGATACCTTCTCAAGGAAACAAGGTTACCTTTAGCAGGCTCTCAAAGTTCTTGACCCTTATAACTTAAAATCACAGCTTGGGATTATGATACATCACAGCTTTGGATTAAGAAATTATGAACAACAACAATTATAATAACATCACACTCTTGCATGTGTTAAGATGTAACATATTTATTTTAAAAAAATTATACAACTAGTAAACTTACCTCAAGTTTCCTTTGACATAACAAAGTCTTTCTTGGAACAAAAAGGATGGTGAACTCTTTTTTCTTGCTTTCAGTCTTGCCTTCCTCACTGAATAACAAAGTGAAACAATTGGCAACATTTGATAATTAACCTTCCTATTGGCCTATCAAACTTCAATGTTTTGATGACATAACTGCAAAGTTTTCCCACCCATTTGGATGAAGGTTTTGCATTTCCTGCCCACTTGAGAGGGTTTTTGCAATAGTGGATGATGATCAGCAATAGCATTTGAAGTCAACAAATAGAGTAGAAATTTCAACTGTGGCATACCACTATCCACCAACTAACACATTCAAGTGAAAGCTCTCGTACAGCTCCATTCACTTACTGACAGAGGTTGAAAGAATGTTGTTCATCAATGCAAAGACAGTATCAAAAATTAAGAATGAATAGTGCCACAATTTTAAAGTTTTTCTACCAAAAATGTTGAAGTTTTGAAGTTTGGTAGTGCAACAGAACATGTTTTTGTCACACTCATGGAAAGGTTGATGCTATCAACCATAGTACTAGTATTTAATTTACTGCACTTAAATGTAGACACGAGGCCCTCATGTTGACATTTTGATCCTCTGCGAGAAAAGTGTTTGTGAATACTCCTTTCAAATTGCATACAGTCTAGAGCTGATAGGTAATGAGAATTAAGATGATTTTCAACTAATGACATTTTCTCTGGACAAAAGACAGTGTGAATACTTTCATCTACTGTGTACAGTGGAAATAGCTTAATCTTATGTGGACAGTGTTGATAGCTGAATCTAATCTAGACTTTTCAGGCAGACTTTGTACATGAGGGTATGATTGACTATTTAATGTTAAGTGTAGACTTTGTAGAAAGCTGTACAAGACTGTATACATGTATGTTAGACACTGTAGAAAGCTTTACTTACTGCTTACAGAGAAGACAGTTATTTTATTGTTATTCCTACAGAGTAGATTATTTTACATACTCTAGACCATCTGAGTGTGGATAGTGAGAGTTTTGAATATGTATAAAGTACAGTACATATGAAGTTTTTGACAAAGTGATAATCTGCTGTCTTAGAATGAAGTACATATCAAAATTGTTCACATGTTTTAATTTTCAACTCAACTGAACATTTTCTCTTTGAGAGTAAGTTAGAACTTCAGCTTACCTTAGGACATTATTAGCAATAATGTCCATCAATGATGGTTTAGGTCTTGTGATAAATATAACGTTATGCACTTGTGATGGAGGTAAGCGCCCAGGACGAAGAGGGAACATGACTTCAACTTCATGTTCCTGTGTTAATTAGAAGAAAAGCACACATTATGGAACAACCTCAAAATCCACAAAGTATTCATATTTACAATTTATAATAACATATTATGAACAAAACACTCAAGGCAAACGTGAAAACAAGTGCTCAATTTTAACTGTTTTCACATCTTTAAGTGGGGAAATAAGACTCTAAAAGTCTTCATTTTTTTCCATTTTTTTGTTTAATACATTGGTTTCCATGTCAGAGCAACTTTCTTTGTAACTTTTTTGTTGATGGAGAAACATGAGAAAATGTAATCATGATGTTCCAATAATTACAATGACTGCAAAGGTTTACAGTCAAGTTAGTATAGGATTAGCTTGTATGTGCTGAATTTTAGTTCAGGTTTAATTTCTTTGTTTAGGACAACATGATCCATTCATTTTGATTGCTTTGCTACATGTTTTGTATCAATTCCTTTAGTCAATGAAACAAATTAAGCATAAAAATACACTCTTTCAAATCACAGGTTGGTTTATGTTAGTTATGTATGTCTTGCTGAACTTTTAAATCAAGTAGCATCAGGTGACATCTTACTGTTAACCCTTTAACTCCCATTAGTGACCAAGGCAGAATTTCTCCTTACAATATCAATACAATATCAAGCAGACAAGTGATGAGAATAAAGGAAAATATTAATTAGGGGATTATTACTTGATCCAATACTGAATTCTCAAAAGCAACATCAGAAGAACTATATGGCAGACAGTAAGAAGAATTACCAATGAGATCTTGGGAGTTAAAAGGTTAAGGATGGGTAAGGTAAGAAAATACACCAAAATGTTGTTTGATTGGAGGGCACCTTCAGTGGTTTCTAAAAATAAGCCATTTTGATGTTTTACAAGTGATAAGGAAATCTGGCAACTTGACTTTTTATTTCAGGTGACATGACTCAGGTTTCAGGTGACATGTCTTTGGAGAGATGACTTCTGGGTGACTTGACCAGTTACTACTGCAAGGTAGACTGAGATGTTTTGCCAAATGCTATCTCTTCTACCACAATTTTAGTTAGAAAAATAAATGAGTTGGAATATCATTAAGTCATACCTTTAATAGCTTGTATTCAGCAATCAAACCAAACGGCCCAGTAAGCTTGTCGTCCCAAACCAGAGCCTATTGCAAAAAGCAAAAAAAAGTATATAATTTTAAAAAGTTTCGTCCAAATTAAAGGTCAATTCTAAAACTTTCATTCCCATGACTTAAAGATCAATAGTCTCCTTAGGTACTTTCTGACATACATTAGATGAAAGTGTTGAGAATTAATTGTTAAATCAAACAATATTATTCCTTGTTTATCAAAATGTATTTATAATATTGTGGGGAGAGTTTAATTGCAGTTCACTCCTGGTAGTAAAATTGTTTAGTAAGGAATCATTCAGCAACTATCGGTTGGAAAAGCCTTGACCATCATTTCCAAGAAGGATCGATATTCAATCAAATCTACCAGATGGTTTTTCGCTACCTTAGATCCAGGCTGTTTATTCAAGCACTGAAGAAGTTCCCTTCTCGCGCATTCGCGCAGCAAGCCCACATTAACTCGACCATTCGATAGGTGGCTTCCTCCGGTGGCCGCCATCTTGAATACATATAGTGTACACTATGTGACGAGAGAGATGAGTGAACTTCCTTTTACTTGTACTACCGCTGGATATTAGGCGCCGATGAGGTAAAAGCGATAGAAGGGTTAGGAATATTTCGACTGTTTATGAATGGCTTTCTTCCTTTTTCACGCAAGGCTAGTAAGATTGACAGGATTAACTGGCAAAAGAGCTAGAGTTTTTCCTGATTTGATGTCAAAATATGGACTTGTTAGAACAATAGTGACCAAAACGAAAGGCAATTCAAACACACTTCTAATTGGATGGCGCCCTCCATGGAATCCGAAATTACTTTCAGACGTGAAAGGGTTTTCCTCAAAATCCTCAAGTATGAGATCAAGAATTTTACAAGGGTTTCGATATTTTTGCTTGGCTGGTGGTGTAGTATTTTGGTCGTGCGTTGCTGTTTCCTTGACGTTAAGTGCGACCGGATTGTTAACATTTGGGATCGAGGAGGAGACAGTACAACTAAAGCACACAAACCCCCATATGGCAAAACACATAGCGTCCATGTTTCAGTTGTATGACGATCCCGAAGATTTATTAGATGTGACGACTCTTATGGAAGACAAAAAAGATGAATACGCTTTGAAGAGAGCGGCTTACAACTCAACCTGGAAAAAGCTGTCAAATGAAGAAGGTTTCCGAACAAAGTTTGGAGACGAGGTGCTTGTGATAGGGTATAACCGCCAAGAAATCTCTTTAATTGAAGCACGTGACAGAACAGGAAAAGAAAGTGTTCACAAAAATGAAGACAGATGGAAAGTGTGTGTTTTCATTGTTGGTTCTAAAGTATCTGGTCTGGTGACGATGGAATTTCATAAAGTGACAAAAGGTGAAATCAAGTGGGTCCCTGTGTCACTTTCTGTGGAAGAGATACCCAGATCAGGAATTAAGATCTGTGATGTATCTGCTCCTCTTCCCAATGGTGTCTCAAAATTTACCAGATTCATGAATGATGACTTGTGACTTCTATTTTCGTGTAGTGCCTTGACAGACTAGACTATAGTTATGGGGGGCTGGTGACAGGTTAGGGAAAGGAGAACAAAATCAAATATGTAAACAATGGTACTACAGTTTATTTTGGGAGCCCTATGGTGGGGTCCAATCTTTGGTTTTTGTTTTTGTAACCCTAAGCATGTTGTGACAATTCACTGGTGGGAAGTTTCTGTTGGTAAGATGATTCAGGATTGGTGGCATATGATTGACCAGGTCTAAAACCTCCATTGAAAACAGATGACATAGAAATCTGTTGTATTTTAAATGTGGTCTCCTCTACAAATGGTGGTTAGGCAATTAATCAATTACTCTGGGGGTTGATTGGAAAGAGGCATCAATTGACAAAATGCTAGTCACTAGCATTCAGCACTAAAAATGCTTGGAAAAACAGCTATTGAAAAAAGCTGTCTATTTTTATAGGTAACAACATACTGCAAGTGTAATTTGGTGTTAATAAGTGTACCCTGTTCAATATTATCTGGTCTAAAAGCCTAATTAAACATTCAGAAGAAGTTCGTCTTGCAGCTCACTCCCAAAAGCAAAGAGGTATTTTTTTCATTTAGAAACTGATCTGTGAGCCAGTAAATTTGACTCAGATTCAGATATGCCTCAGTTTTGGAGTTGATCCAGTGAGCTGGTAATCTCTTGCATTATTTTTCCCACTAAATCATTTAAGTTGATGCCTCAACAAATAGTGTGATGACTCAAGAAGTTAACACAAACATTCTTCATAATGCATAACACCTCTAACTTAACCAGAAAGAATGAACAAGACAAGCACCCTTTCTTGGTATGAAAATGAAAATAGTAATGATAAAACCCAACTCCATCTTGTATTATGCATTTTTCTTAAATTGGTCTTACAATTTTATTTCACTTTTCAAGGAAAAATAATACTTTGTTTATCTTAGAAAAAAATATATTTCCTTGATGTAGAGACTCAAAAGCTTTCCCTATGCTCAGCATCATACTACCATGAAACTTGAGGGAAACCAAGCTTAATGATAAGGACTGTTTAACACTCAAATATATCCAACTTTAAAAATTATAGGAAAATTGAGGTTCTAAACCAGTATTTATTTTAAAAAATTTCTCAAATTATTTTAAAAAGAACACTGTTAGAGAAAAACAACACCAGCAGTAAAATATTGCCTTCACAATGAAATATCAGCTAGAACTACCCAGCCAGAGGAGTGCAACCCATAGTGAATTGCTCCTTGTACAGAACCAGAAATAACTGAGAGAAATCTGCAAGGTGTCTTGCACTCTGATTTTCCTTTTGAGTGAGTTTAGACACTTATGTCCAGTTTAGGACATTGTCATCTGTTTCCAATACTTTCCCCTAATTTCAGACACTTCCTTATCTTTTGGGATGTTGCTGTCTGATTTTAGACACTAGTATCTGATTTCCAACAGTTCAACCTTGCTGAACTTTATCTATAAATGAATCAAAGTAATCCCACCACACTTAGTCAGTTTTCCTTTATTTCACTCTTTTCCCATCTTTAAGTTATATAATACAAAATATTGATACTAGGTTGAAGTTAAGGTAACCTTGAAAATGAAGAAGGTTCCAAGACAGTGGGAATTGCACACACCCCTGGGACTAAACTAGAAAGTCGTTCTTTACAATGACATGAGCAACATGTAGCTCGGGCAAAAAGGTTGAGAAGGCAGAAAATGGCCCCTCAAAAAAATTCTGCATTAAATGGAAAAGTGTACATGTGAGATAAGAAACAACAGGTGTTCTACATCAAAATGTCTGAACTTCACAACAATACTTTTCTTCTGTAATTAAAGGTAATTCATATCAAATTAGGGTATGCAAGGCTACTTATTTTATAACTAGAAAATACCATAGACTGATTTTCTGAAAGCATACAATTTCTTCTTGTATAACACCTGGTATATTAGGTAAACTTAAGAAACCCTGCGCAAGCTAGGAATTACACCACTTGAAGTAAGAGATTTCAATTTTTGGAAAATTTTAAGCTATCACTTACTATAACAATGTTATCCATGCTACATTTTAGCTGGAAAGTGAACAGTTTGTTGAGAAGTAATTCTCAAGCTGGGTTCCTGATTTTCTTAAGATTAAGGGCTTGACAGATTCATACTAAATTGTCAACAGCAAAACCCATAAATATTGAATTGTTCTTATATCAACAAAAAGCTAAGGGAAGCTGAACAGTTATCTACAATTTACAATAATCAATTATGGTTTGTATTAAACTTGTGACCAAAGTTGACAGAATCATACAGGAAAATAAATAAATTCTGGGTTTAATTTAATGATTAGTACAATGAGATGCCAAATTTTTCTTTAGGAATTATTTCCAGATAATGAGATTTCTATCACATTTACAATGTTAGTGACTACTTGATACCAACTGGTGAGAATCACATCTAAGCCCCTAATTAACCTGCAACTGAAAAAAACACTGGACCACTACCTACTTCTTGCAAGCATAGTAAACTTAACTAATATGCATGGTTTACTAGCCATATTCAAGCTATTTACAAGTGCAGCTGTGCATGATATTTTTCTAGTGATATACTTATTTTTAAGTATGTCACCATAAATTCAACTGTGGGCATGGTGAATGAAATAGACAATTCAATACAATACTTCTTTGCAAATATCGTCATATTGGAAGGTTTGACTGCAAAAAAAGTACAACAAAAGTTATCTTTGCACAGTGACTAATGCACTTTAATGACCATCACCCTCCCTCATTTGTTACATTAGTTACAACCTTAGCTATCTCTTCTTTTGTGAACTGTCAGTGAGTGCAAGGACTCGTACCAAGTATAAAATACAAAAGAAATATCTACTAGCATGATATCGCTACTGATGTATTGCAAGAATCTAGAAAACAATGCAAATTAAAAGACTATATATTGACAAATGCATTGGTGTTGGTTGCTTTCTCATTTACAGTTACATTCATCAACTTGCCCAACACCAATTCAGTCTCTCTTTCATTCGATGTTATCTCATTTCTTTTTATAATCACTCCACATAGTTCTTGATAATCTTTAGAGCAACTTGATCAACCAAACAAGAGTATTATGACAGTTACTACTTGGTCAAAGAAAAATTTCAAATTGTTACAATAAAGTGTTTAGAGAGAAACACTTGGGTATGCTGTGGTATTTTGTCTTTGGCACTTTAACATAAACAATCAAAATATTAAATAGACAAGAGTTGTTATCAGTTGTCTGACTTACAATGTCAAGTTCTAATTGACTGTCTAGTCATAAGAGCAGTAAAAAGGAACTTATAGAATAAGAAAGAAGGCAAATTTTGAGCATGGTGGTGGGACAGAGAAAAGTAATGTTTGTGTTATCAAGAACCCTGGACAAAGAAAAACTCTGAATTTCCATGCAAAATCAAACCCCAGTCCTTTGCAACTTATGCAAAATCATCATTCAACCTCCTGTAGGCTTTTGCCTTTTGAGCTGGTTTTGAGCTGGTTTTGTTCCTATCTGTACCTTTTTACTTTGTTTGACTGGTCTTCCTTTGATCATTCCATAGAGCACACAGGTGATCACCATCACAAACAAGAAGTAACTTGAGTACTGCAGTCTTAGATTAACAGCTGATACATCAACCTGAAGAAAAGAAAATGATTTGTTGACAAATATATCATCTTCCTCTGTTTTCATGAAATCCTTCGACAATTCTCAGCACCAAAAAGTTAAGCTTAACAGATTAAACCTAACATCTACCTCAACTAAAATAGACTTCTGTTTGGATTTTGCAGCTAAAATTAAAGATATAATTGTGCAGTTGTCCATGTGATAGTGGTCCTAAGGACAACTGTAATGGGCAGTGATCCTTCAGAAATTTGGGTGGATCTGGTCATTGTTTCTCACTCTACATGGTGACAAATGAACTTCACAGGATACCTGAGCTCTAAAACCAATACTTTGACAACTGCTTACCATTGCCATTGTTGAAATAGTGGTGTGCTGCTGATTCAGTGGAAGAGATGTTTCAGCCTTGATGCCACTGGAACAAAATTTTTCATCATGTGTGGTAATGCTGACCATTTCTACAACATTGTACTCTGATGAAAGGTTGCAAGTCCTCCCATACCTGAATTAGTATGAATGATAAATTATTTAGCTTGTTTCTCAGCAGAGCCAGAAGAGTTTACACTGGTTATACTGGACTATCCTACACTACGTTTAAAAGTAGCAGCTCATCTTGCAAGGATTCTAGTTTTCTGAAATTCCATTGATTACCTTCAATTTCAAAGTTCAAACTTGTTTGTGTGATTGACTGAGGAGAATTTACAGTATTTGAAGCTTTTCTAAATGAATTTTCTGAACGACTATGGAAACATTTGAGGCATTGTGGTATGTGCAAATACTGTATCTACATAATGAATCAAAGTTACTTACTGCAAATGTTTTGGGACAATCTCAGTTGGAACAATAACTGATCCACAAGCTTCCAAATACATTGTTTTACATTTGTATTGGCAATCTGAAAAGTAAAATATGAACTTTACCCCTCCAGAGTAAATGATGTGATTTAGTGATTTAAGAACAAGCACCTTAAACCTTTGTTAAAAAAGTCTAACCTTTATTCTATAAAACTTTTAAAAACTGTATTCACAGTATATATATATATATTCTTAAAAATAAAATCCCCTCTGATGAGTGTGCAATTATGAAACAGGCTTGTAGGGATGAAATTACATGTATAGTGTCTCTGTTTTTTTTCCCCTATTGCAACATACATCATGCTCTACTTCTACATATCGAGCACTGTAAAACAGAAAAATCAATGCACAGACTTCCTATATAATTATATATATTGAGTCTAGAGACAAAAACAAATGATTATAATACAGTTACTCCACCTAACCTATCAGCAGAACCCCAGCTCATTAATTTTTACTGATCTTCTCTCATCACCTCAAGTCATAGCTTCTCATGTATAAGAATGGAGGCTTTCATGTGAGTGCCTTACATGCTGAAGCTCTTTTCATCTTAACATGTGCTCAGTGTAAATAGATAATCCAATCAGAAGAATACTATTGGGTGTTGGCCACGCTACAATGTACATTTAACATACCCATGAACCATGGTTGATGAAAAAACAATATGACATTGATCACTGAATTCCCCCAAAAACCTAATGACAAGAAAGCAACAATAAATGTTTGATACTCTAAAGCCCTGCAAACTACACAACTTCGAGTGTCAAAAGTAATCTGGGTTGATAAAGGGGTAAGCTTCTAAAGAAACTGTGGTACTGCTTTAGTAGGGAAGTGTAACAAGATAATTTGGTTTCATCAACTGAGTTGATAATGTAAATTGGCCACCAGAAAGAGTTTCAAAGCTGCTGTTTCAAGCAGTAACCCTTTAACAGAGTGAATGACAGAGGACTAATGCTCAATAATCAAATGTGTTTGGTTAAAATTAACCATTTTCTACTTTATTCCAACAGTTTGTATCTCCATAAAGCTGTCTGTAACAAGGATGATCACTTACAAAGCTTTATCATCATCAATTATATCAAAATGAAGAATTTATTTCCAGAGTACTAACCTTTTAAACCCAATTCTGATGTTGGTATTTGTGCTGTAACATGTGTGACATTCTTCACTACAGCACTGAAATTAACTGAGGGGTTCACAGCCAGATGAAGCACTGGTACAGATACTGTGGTAAACCCATCAGGTATAGCACCAGTTATATTTGTTGAATTGTCACCAGTGATATTTCCAGAGAAGCTCTGGTCACCAAACATACAAAATTCAGAGGAACTCAAATAACCTAGCACTGATCCCCATTCCTACGATTAAAAAAAAATTTATAAATGATCAACCACTTAATTACAATCACAAAGCTTTCCATATTTTGGGCTCTTCTGTTACACAAGTGCTTATCAGTATGGTTTTTACTGGAAAAATATGTTGAGGTTGATTTTGACAAAGGACCTGATACAATCAGAGGCTCCCTGAGCGCAACTTGTTTGATACAGCAGAAGTAAGATCACATTTATCTTTGAGATAACAGGTGTGTTCTGGGTGAATTTGCGATTTGGTAGCAATAGCCCACTTCTAAAACCTGGAAATGAAAAGGTAGGCTTACCAAGTCTACTCTACATTCACCTTAAAAACCAAATTGAATTTCTTGGCAATTTCATTGTTTAACCTTGTCACACAAATGACTTATTTGTTCTGATTTCCTCATCATCACATAATGTTTCATGAAAAAAACAAATAAAAGGCCCTTTTGGTCTGTCAGGATGATGAGAGAGAGGACAGGAAGGGGATATCATTAAGTTCTCTAGCATGGAACAATAGCAGTGGATAAAAGGCTTGATCTGTACACCCGCCATCCTTCAGGTCACCCAGTTCTACATTTTTCACAATACTTCAGTGGCTATTCAATACTGCCAAAAATGAGTTGTTAAAATCTGCACAGCATCAGAAGGATGTCTCAAAAATTAATGAAAAAGTTTACCAAGGACCACAATCAATGGTGAACATTTCACAGGTTTCAACGGTATCTGGTGATTTCGCCAATGAGTGATTTCGCCAACGTCATGTTCGCCAACATCTTAGGTCGCTTCGCCAAAGCGAAAAGTCCTACTGGTCACGTCCTACTGGTCACGTCCTACTGGTCACTTCGCTGATGTATTAGTTTACTCTAAATAAAAATTTACCATTACTTCTTCTTGCTTCTGTGTGTTATTTACTTGACTGAGCTGACTTGATTTCTCCGTTCGAACTTAGTTTCCTTCCGTTATTTTGTTCGGACTTAGTTTCCTTCTCTTGTACGCGCAACTTAAAACACAGTGGGCCCACATAAATGCACGGCACGCCACGCGTCACTGGCGCTGTATGTTGCTGAATTTAACTTAGAGCAATAAAGTAGCATGTGTGCAACCTTTTCCTTAAGTTCTTCTATAAGGTTCATTTGTCGATAATAGAGATTTATATAATTACCTTTGAGACTTCTAGAACAGAGATTTATATAAATACATTGTAGACTACTACTACTACTAATTCTATAACTCCAGCGCATATTATAACTTCGATCAAGAGTATATAAGTATTACAAGAAACACAGTCAACACTAAGTTATTACTAAGTTATTACTAGATATTTGGCGTTGGCGAAGTGACCAGTAGGATGTTGGTGAAGCGACTCATCGCGTTAGCGAAGCGACCAAAGACGTTGGCGAACATGACGTTGGCAAAATCACTCGTTGGCGAAATCACCGCAATTCGTTTCAACAAGGGAACGGTGGGAATAAAAACTCTGAAAACTTTTGATGGTATGCTAGTGTGAAACTGATACATGCTTTGAGGAAGTCTACAGGATTTTGTTCTTTGATAACATGAAGGTCACTCACATAATTTCCTCATTCGTTATCACAACTCATAAATCACAATTAAAATAATTCACGACAAGTACTGAAAAATTGTGTTTACAATGACCCTCCCCTCCCTGTTCAATTCCTGGCGTGACATCCGTGTCAGAAAACAGTTATGAGGAAGACCAGACTTACGTTGAAATCTAACAAAAATTTATATGAGGGGATATGGAAAAAAAAAGAAACTGCAAACCTCTTCGCGGGCATCAGCGGTGTCAAACCAACCATATGTCTTAATGAAAAAGCCAAGAGAAAATAAACCAATGGCGAAGGCCGCTATACAAACTATAAAAACAACACATGGCGGTCGAGCAATGGCGAATCCAAATAAATTCTTTCCACCCTTACAATCGACCATATTTCTAGGCTTTTGACTCCCTCTGTCTTCCTCAAGCTACAGACTTGGAGAGAACAAAGAAAAAATTGCAGGTGTTATTACAGTTCAAAGCGTACACGTAGTCATTAGCGGACTGAGACGCAATCAAGTTTCAGGTGCAAAAGCCATCGAAAGTCGTTGAATTTACCTAAATAGAGAACTATTCAGTCGAAAATGGGTAAAAATCCACCGCCACTGTAATGGACAGTGAAATGTGATTTTTCTGAGTTTCTACATCTGCGATTTCAGGGAGAAAATAACTGTTTCGTTTGCCAACATGCCGCCATGTTGACTTACTTGTGAGCTTAGTATCCGCGCCGATTGACATATGCAAGCCCATCAAGTATCAAGTTCAGCATCAATCATGTTGACGTGTCACGCCAAACAATCTTTCTCACTAAGAATTTTTCATTTCTATCCGAATCAAACAAACGCAAAACTAATTTAGAAAAAAATTTTTGAAAAATTCTTAAAGCTACACCCTGCACGATGCATTTATTTTGACAGTACTAGGGTCATGGTCATTTCAAAGGACTCATCTTGCGGAGAACGCTGGTAGTATCGATCGTTTGTTGTTGGTTTGGAGAGCACCGTTAACCTGAAGCATGTGATAGTAAAGTATATTTTTGATAACCTGAGGCGAAAACACAAAGAGAGAGGGAGAAAAAACAACGAATTATGCCTTCGATTGTTACTTAATTCCAAATGGTAATGATCGGCGTAGATCTAGTTCTAAAATTTTCTCATTAAACAACTTGTTTATTCACATAGCGACTTATTCTTCTCTTTGATGCACACCAACTAAAAGTTAAAAATGTAGTGCTATGATGTTTGTCAAACTTGTCAGAAGCAGGAAAAAAGTATTACTTAAAAAAAAGGCTCTTAGTTCCGGAAAAGGCTTTTTCTTTTTCATGCTAGTATTGTATGTATCATCTTTCAAAAAGTTTATGTATTGAAAATTAGATTTAAAAGACGCAGGGAGTCGGTGAGAGGAGAATAGACTATCTTAAGGGTGTGTTTGTGTACATGTGAGATCGAGGCTTAGCCACATGGATCTCAGTTGGGGCCACGTGGTTTCCAATCCCTGGTTTCTGATTGGATCAAACTGTCCGGGCTGTCAATCATCTAAGTAAATTCTACGTTCCAGCACTTTGAGAGCTTTTGTTCCGTCAGTGTTGTTATTAGTGAAGAGTGCACATGGATTGAGCGACGGCGTGTGGGAACGGATACGCATTGCGCTGCTACAGATCCTTGCAAGGAATTTTCTAGTTTCTTTTATTCGCGTTATGAGTTTGGACACGTTACTAGAAGCCGCCAAGTTCGTAGAATCTTCTTCTCGAGGATCATCTAAGGACGATTCGGCAATCGCACGTGGTACGGTCGAGTAGCCATGTGCAAATATTCTGTTGGTGTGAAGGCCTGTGTTAAAATTCTTTCTACGATCACGACAATTTTCCGATGACAATGTATTTGGTCTCTCTTTATGCATTCTAGTTCACTCTCCCTCTGTTCACACCGAAAGGAGAAGAGCTATTTCGGAATGCGAGCCCCTTGAAAGACGACGAAGACCTGGAGGGTAAGTTCATGTAGATGCTTGCCGCTCTGGAAGAAAGCGGTCACGGTGTCAGTTTGTTATGCTGGGCAAGATTTTCAAGAAATCTGTTTTCCCTTCTAGGGCCGGGACTAGAGAAACGCACAACAAACTAGAGAAAAACAGGTAAGTGATTTCTCAAGTTGAATTCATAACATTGTGAGGGACCAGATTTTAGTTTATCTGCACGCGAAGCATATTCTTCATATCATGGCGGTCGTGTTAACTTGTCTGCGCCTTGTACGCGGAGCTATGAAGCTTTGACTGTTGAACTTTGTATCTCTTATTCTTCCCTACTTTCTGAAAGCAGGATATTCTTCCTATTTGTCAGATTACTACTTGTAAAATTCTTTACTGCGTGATCTGATGAGGTTATACACATAAAGTACCGATATAAACTTAGAGATGAGAAAAATTAAGCTGAAAGTTGAATTTATAATTGCTTATTTTATTTGCACATCCAGACGTGCGCACTTGAAAGAATGCTTCGATATCTTGAAAAAAGAAGTCCCTTCACTGGAAGATAAGAAAACATCAAACCTAAACATCTTGCGAAGTGCGCTCAAGCACATACAGGTGAGGGGACTATTATTAATTTTCCTCAATCGAACGTCGATAGGTAGTATAGTTTCTTGAGATATGGTTGGCAACTGTTCTGTCTGTATAATTTGAATTTGAATAGCTATTGACTTTATTGAATCTATTGTGCAAGATGCGAACAAGTTCAGGCAGAGCAAGCTCTGTGTCTCAGACGAGTTCACATCGAACATGATAAAGTAAAACATATGTGTCTAAATATACATTTAATGTACAAAGTCCGTGTTAGAGATGAAATACTGTGTCAATTGCTGGTTAGTGGCCCAAAAAATGTGTGATTAGTGCTTGTGCATCTTTATTAGTAACTGCTCTTTCTCCTAACCGCTGCATTAAATTTTACGTTTACTCTACACCCACTCAGTAGAATATCAAAAGTATTACGTTACCGCAGATGTGTTTGCCAATAGCTAGTCAGATTTTTTGAAAGTAAATACTTAACTTTGTTGTGGTCGGCATGGAATTTTGTCCCACGAGAGTCACGAGTTCCGGCGTCTTTGTGTTTTCATTTTCACGGTCGAGTAATTTTTGTCTCCTTTTGTCAATTCGGCGATCTGATGACTGAAAATTTCCGTGCGTTTGATGTTTCAAGGCTAGCTTAAATCCCTCGAACCCAGCTGAGTTGCAAGTAAACCCAATCAGACGATCGGAGGAAGCCAGTTAATTTTTGGAAGCTAGAATGGTTATACTATTGTCCAACTAATGTAATTACTCAGCAGAATTCCATTACATGGCTTTATTTTAAAATTTATCTTTCCAGTTATAAGTTGCAAGCCTCAAGAGGTAACCTCTGCCATGAATTTGTTTTCCTTTAAAGTCATGCTTGCAATTATACTGAACTTAAGTCTTCATAACTTCATTTGAAATGAAACTAGTGAAACTCTCGTTGACAAGACAGGCAAATTAACTAAAACTGTTTGAGGTCAGTTTTTAATTAATGATCATGTGAATTAAAACTCTGTTAGCAACACCTAGACTTAAACAGCTCAGGAGAAACTCAAAATGTTTTTGTTTTCATTTTGGACCCTTTGTGTCAGCTACAAACCTTTGAACAAAGGTTCTGTGTCTGAAATGAGAAAAAAATGTGAACAATGTAATTTAACAGGAATTCAATAGAAAATGTCATTATATTATTGGCATATAACTTCTACATAGAACAATTATACTTATGAACATTTAACAATTCGTCACAATAGATTATTAAGAACTATTGTGGTCTATAAGAACATGTCTTAAGAATCTAAGCATTGATCCTCTTTACTTTTGGAAACCTTAAGCATTTGATGATGGTGTTTGTTTATTTTAATCTGATTTCAATGTTCTTATGTTCAAGAGACCTTTTTGTTTACAACTAAATTATTTAAGTTCCCAAGATAAAAACAAAAAACTATCTCTTTGCAGTATTGTTTTGCCAATTGGATCAGTGCAAGCTCACAGCAGCTTGGCAGGTGTATTATTAGGGGTAACAAGATGTAAGCGATTGAAATTTAATTTTATGGGATGATGGAAGAGAAAAATCAGATTTTGGCCTCAGTGAACATGTTTTCAAAATTTATGTGAAGTATAAAGCTTGAATGAAAACAAGAACAGGAGTGATTATGCTTTCATCAATGGAGGGAGGCATTTTAGAGGAGAAAAATTATCACAGCAACTCTATTTATGAAATGCTATGCTTGAAATAAGTGTCAAAAAGTAAATAATACAGAATATTTCTTTGTGTGACAGATTTCCTTTTCTCAGTTTTGACTGATTATTTTGAGTGAAATTATAGAGAAAAGTGCAGAAATCAAAACTTTCTTTCCTTCAAAAGGAGTAGAGAATTTGATGCCATTTTCTGTGAAACATAAATTTCAAAAAGTTAACAGGTTAGACCCTTAAACTCCCATGAGTGACCAAGATAATTTCTCCTTACAATATCTAAACAATATCCAGCAGATGAGTATTTAGGGAAAGAAAAATATTTATAAGGGGATCATTAATTGATCTAATATCCAATCCTCCAAACTATCATCTTGAAAATTGTATAGCAGACAGTAAGGAGATTTAGCATTGAGATCTTTGGAGCAAAGGGAATAATGGAATGAAAAGATCGTATTAAGTATGCTTTCAGAGATCTCCCTGTATACCTAAGTTGTCTTTAACTGTGGATTCCTGTATGTAAACTGTCCAAGCTGACCACTTCCAGCAGTGGTGTTTCTTCCTCTTCAATGTAATGAAGTATTTTTGAAGAAAAAATCCTCCAGAGAGTGAGGTTCAGTAGGTTTCACCTACCTGGTGGATTATGGGGGTATACTCTCCTTATAAATAGTGAATAAGTTAGTATGTACTTTCCTTTATCCTGAGTGAAAATTTCCACTGCTATTCAGAAACAGCTTAAATTACATTTTTAAACCTGTGAGAAATCTTCAGTGTGAGATTGTAAGATTGAATCCTTTTGTGTGATGCATAAGCACCTAAGGTTGAATCTGTATGTTTGATGTGTGACTTGAGAGCCCTTCCCCTGTCTTTCAACATTGACTCCTTTTCATGCGACCCAATCTTCACTATTACTCATTTTAACAGGGAGGAGGGAGAATGAGTCAATAATCACAATGTAGGCATCAGTTAGGCTTGAGTTCTGATGGAGAATAAATTGTTTTCTTCTTTTACGACTCCAAATATGAGACCAGTTAGGTAGATGAAGTTTAAGAATGACTTCAAAATGACACACACTAATTTGGGAATATTAACTTCCATCTCATCCAACTCCTTGTTAGGAAAAATTTAGTGGAACTTTTTTGAACACTTTTGCACTTTAAAGAAAGCCCATGAGAACTTTAAAATGAGAACATGGGAATTTGAGGTGGAAAGTGTTCTTTTCTTTTGGCAGAAAATTTGTTCAAAATATCTGATTGTGTTCATAGCCACAACCAAGACAACTTGCGACCTCCAGGTAGATTAGGCGAGCTGGGACATGTGATAGGATAGTTAAAAAAAAAAACTCTTTGGTTTCTTACTTGAAATGTAAAGGCTATGGGCTCAACATGTGGCTGTGGTTCCAACAAAAAGGATAAATGACAAATTCTTAATCCTCACCCAAGTATGTTTAGGTCAGCAAGTGAAATGTGAAAAACTGAGTGCTGAATTTCTTGTTTCAGTTTATAAAGAGTTGAAATTTTAACAGTATTTAACTAATTTTTAGTTCCTGTAATGATGATGTGGTTTAACATAAGAAGATGTGATTATAAGGGAGTTTGAGCAGTGTGTGGGAAAGCTTGAAGAATTTTGGTAGATGAAATGGGTGAGGAGGGATTAGCACAGGACATGGTGTTAAGGGTTTTGTAGGATACTGATCAATACATCTTGAATTTTTAAAAAAAAAAAACCTTCTCAATTCCAAACATCCTTGGTTGATTGTCTGTGGCATAAGAATTTTTTGCTGTGATAGCCTGCACTGGTGCACTTGAAAAAAAATATAACATAACATTAACTCAATCATACACAAAAATAGAAGGTTTATGAGAATCATTGTATATTAGCCCAGATCTTTGGTTGTTTAAGGGAGTACACTTGTAGTAAGTTTGAGTATTAATCCTTCAAGTTACTCTTGGAGATATTTGGAATTTGGTCTTTGGAAATTTTGGAACATCTTTAACTTGAAGAAAGATAGCATTTATTCAGTGAGTAATTGGGAGCATTCAGCTACAGAAACACTGACTTTATCTGCCTAATGTATGTTTACTGTTTTAAAAAATGTTGCATTTATCTTTTATGAAATATGATGATACAATAGGAATTACAGCAATTGGCCATGAAATAAATACAAGAGTATTTGAGAGCAGTTTGTTGAATAATTTTTATAACAATGCTGTATTGAATATAATTGTGCACCCTCACTGACCAGAAAAGAATTTTACAAACTGCAAGCAATTATTGTCTGAAGCTAACCAGTCTTCCTGAATCCATTCTGAGTCCTTATTGTTTAAAAGTGGCTCTTCTTATCTCTGTTAAATGTTAAGCATTCATAGATTTTAATAAAGGTTTTTGAGTGGTCATGATGTTGTAATAGTAATTTTCAAGTGGAGTAGATGGCCATTAGGTACCTCTTTAACTCCCAAAAGTGATTTACAAGTAACTTCTCCCTACAATATCCATCCACTATACAACAAACAGGTAATGAGAATACTCAAATGTATCAGGTGGAAGTTGTTATCTTGATCTAACACCAAATTCTCATAACTAATTTACAAGGAAATGTGTAGCAGCCAGAGGGGAGAATGAACAATCAGTTCTTGGGAGGTAAAGGGTTTCTAATGGACATTTTTGGATAGGGGATAGCAGAAACTATTTTTCCTTGAAAGTAAGGTTTTTGGGAACTGATTTAAAGCTACACCAGAATTAAGTACATTTAAGACTGCTTTGTGTTATGTTAACATTTAAACATGCATACTTAAACTGTGCATTTTCTGTGAAATGCTTAACCCTTGACACTCTAAGATTAGTAGGCATATTCTTAACACTCTTCTTTGGTCATTTCCCAAGATGTTAACAAGGAGAATTTGTAAAAAAATCAAGAGCTTTAGTTAGAGATCACTTCGTATATTCTCATGCCCTTAATGTTTGATTCAGAGGTGATACTGTAAGGAGAAATAAGATAGCAGCCACTTTTAGGTGTGAAATGGTGAACTGGGTTTGGTAAAGATTACTGAATGACAGACCAATTGATTGAGGAATGACTGACTAATTGATGGAGTGACCTCGGTCAGAGAGGAGCTTAACCCTGTACATCCTAACATCAGCATGCATATTCTCCATTGTGTACTTTATATATTTCTCATGGCGATGACAAGGAGAATTTAGTTAAAAATCAAGAGCTGTTCAAGTTTGCAATCATTTCCTTGATTCTCATAAGCCTTTATGTTGGATTCAGTTGTGATAACCTAGTGAGAAATTAGATGCTAGTAACCCTCAGGGATTAAAGGGTTAAAATGATGAGACAAAGGGGCCCTTTTTCCGTTTTTGAAATTTTAGTTAGAATATAGCATGTTACTTTACTCGTTAATTTGTCCTTAGACCTTGAAGAAGCGCGAACGTGATTTTGAAGCAGAGAGAGACCTCCTTAAAGTCAGCAACAGCACCAGCAAGCAGCGATTGTTGGCACTGAAGAACGAGTTGATCCTTCAACAGGAACTTTTTAAGGCTTCCTCGCAAGGAGGCAATAATTCCAAGGCTTGCCAGCCTCTCAATGAGACAACGTCTGTCCAGACCGAGGTAAAAGTGAAAAGCGAAGAAAAGCTGGCTTCGCCAGTTTCCGTTGCAACTCAGACCTCGTTCACTTCTGGTGAAGAATCTGATGTAGATGGCACCAAAGTGAATATGGAAGGTGTCACCAACGGGAAGGTGGAACACTCCAACGTAGAGAAGCACGAGAAGGAAGCTTCTGAGGACGACGAGGATGAAGACGTAGACGTGGAAGGAGAAATCACAGACGACAACATTGAAGATGTGGATGCCTCGGCGGCGGTGAAGGCGGAGGTCGTGAAGTTACCAGAGCCTGTGGGTCCTTGTGGAAAAGTCTCTTCATCCAAAAGGAAAGCAGCAGCTGGAGATGATGGAAATAAATTGGAGGCCAAAAAGACCAACATCAAATGCTGCGCACGTGTCAGCTGTTAAGCACGACGCGTGACAATTATTTGATAAGGTCATGGCCAATCTCACTGTTGTGTCGTTCAGTGACCAGATCTTTCATACCATGTATGGCTTCTAGGGGGGAGTGTGGTTAGTGAACAGATCTGCAATGCAGATCGAGAGGTTGTAATTTAAATATTTCCTTAGCTAGGTATTAGGGTTTTCTGTTTTGTACGTGAAGTTTTATTTTAGGTTCCGTCTTAGCCCGCTTAGCCTGAGCTTTGATAGCCAAGCGTGAGAAGTCGGTGGCGGGTTGAAACACAAACACGCGCGTTGCTTCAAATCATTGGCATCCGCCAACTTCATGCATAGTGCTTGCTCATTTGTAGCCGTCTGGCAGGTTCCTTAAATGTCACCTGCGAGGGAGGGGAACAGCTACAAATGGCAGAGGGGTGTTGTTATCTTTTCGAAAATAGGGTATTACATTGGCTCCAAGCTACTTGGACCGAAAAAAAAATGAATGTTTGGTTTTAGTCTAGTTAATCAAAGTAACGGCTCCTTAGCATGGCTGAAAGACAGTGTTACAATTTGATTAAATGTTGTCTTAGAGGCGTTGCAAAGCAACGCGTTGTAACTTTTATAACTTCATACAGCTGTAATGCGGGTAAAAAAAAAACTCAGTTTCTCGACTGCTCGCACTTCAGTTTGACTAAATGGCCCTCATCTTTCCCCTTCGATTTGGTCATTTTCAAGATATGTTTACGCCTCGGGTGTCAGTGTTAAGTGTATTTAAGGTGTTTTAAAGGGAAAAGAAAAGAACTTCCCCTAAACGATTGTTCAAACGACTGAAAAATTTCATTCAAAATCATAATTATTATAATGATCTTTGTACAAGGTGCGTTCGTCACGGACGACCCTTGGCGTGGTGTTATTTTCTCTAACGTACTTGGCAGTGCTCAGTGTATATCTTTTTCTGATCATATTGGGTCGTTTAGAAATGTCGTTCATTCTCGTCGCAATATAACTATGACAATGGTTTGGAACAAATCCAAACCAAAAAACGAAGTATTCGGTACAAACCCAGAAGTGAGAAACAGTTGCTGGGATTTACATGTAACACGAATGACGTCGACCTTTACACCCCTCTTATTTTAGGACAAAAGATACTGAGTTTTACTTCAAAAGTGTTGTTTAGTAAGATCATGCAAATTTAGGCTACGCCAAGAACTCTCCTTTACAGTAGACAGCACAACTGTGTTTTCTGTTTTGAACTTTTGTGGGAAAGCTATATATGAAAACATGGCTTAAAATTCACAAGGTACAAGTTTAATCTGTGATGTCTGATCATAATTCCGCCGAAATTTGATATAAAAGGAAAACTCCTAAGCACTGCTTCACAATGTGATGGAGTATCGTTCTGTGCATGACAATTTCAACGTTCTTGAGCAGTGCCTTAATTAAGTACCGTTTATCACAGAGGACAGAGTAATTGAAATGGTTCGTTCCTTATATGTGCTCTGTGTGACTAAGTTCAAAACTTAGAAACTCTAGAAAACCTTTTGGAGCAACTAAAGTAGATGTTTGTGTGGTGCTGTTTGTTTTAGTCTGTCGATGTTTTTAAGAAAATTAACGTTTCCTATCTAAACCTTGAGTATTTATGCATTAATATACTGTACCTCGGTATACGTTAGGAAGAAAGGAGGCAGAGATGTAGTAGTTGCTACTGTGTAGCTTTAGTGGGGTCTGTAAATGAGATTAACTGCTGTGAATAAACAGGCCGTATTTGTCCATTTTGGGACAGAATGAAACATGGCTTCTTGTGTGGTTTAAAGATGATCAAATAAGTCGCAAAGTGATGATGCAAAGTGAACAGCAGCCTTTACAGGTGTTAAGTCAATCCATCGCACAGAAAGGCGAAAATTAAAACCTTGATGTGGATGAAGGAAGAGAGTAGAAGAAAGGCATAGAGATGTTCGCCGCCAAATACTTCCTTTCTTTCTTCTTTCTTCGCCCTTCTTCCCCTCCATTTAAAACTACAAAGGTACGAAAAGGAGACGATGTCGGCCTTGGGCCTTAAAGGTTGGTAAATTGTCTACGATTGACAAAGAGAGTAACTTTCAAGCGCTTAAGAAACGTTTGACAGTGATGTTTAACGGCACGTTTGTAATTTTTTTTTTCCGTTTTTTCTTCTTGCGTCCTTCTGAAGGATAGTACACTCTTCACACCACCCCCCTCTCTCAGTTCCGGACGGTCGCCTTAATCCTATGCTTGGAATCCTTTTTAAAAGCTTCTGTGGGGTCCGAAACTGTACCAGAGGTTTCTTTTGTTAAATGCAAAAACCAAGGAACTCGCCATAAGTAAGGTTCAATACTATCATATAAAACTTACCTTGCGTGACGTCTAAGTTACCCTTTACACCACAGCACCAGTGCGCATATTCTCCTCGTTGTTCTCTATGCGTTTCCTATGATAATGGTGAGGAGAAAATAGTAAACAATCAACAACTTAGGCGGGGGATCATTTCCTTTCTTCTCGTGACCTTTATGTTTGATTGAGTGATGACATTGTAAGAAGTTAAAGGATGGGCATTCTTACCCTTTAACTACCATGAGTGACTAAGACAAAACTTCTCCTTACAATATCAATACAATATCAAGTAGACAAGTGTAGAGAATAAAGAAAAATATTTATTAGGGGATTATTACTTGATCCAACACCAAATTCTCCAAAATAACATCACAAAAACTATGTGGCAGACAGTAAGGAGAATTACTAATGAGAATTTGGGAGTTTACGGGTTAAGAGTTAACAGGGTTAAAAGCGCGCGCGACGAATTCTAATCCAGGGAAGTAGACAAATACAGCAGGAAAAGCAAGGTATTAGCAGGAGGCTGGCAACACCAAAACTTATGGGATCTTGATCGCAGTCAAAATACAGTTTTTCGCAAACATATTTCTTGAGAAGTCAGCTCTTAATACGAAAAGTCAAGTGTTTTTCAGGACCCGAAATAGTGCGTTAATGATGTTGTTTCGTTTCTTAATATATCTATACTATCGAGGGAATCGTTGATGAGTTCAAGTGTCAATATTAACAATGGATAAAGGTTAAACATGTTTGCACAAGTCTTTTCCCCTCCTTGCGTTCCAGGTGATATACTTCAAGCAAACCACAACAACGATCAATTAAGAAACGTGATGAAGTAAGCGAGATAATATGCAAAACAGTGTTTTCCCACGTGCGTCTAAAGACTTTGAACAATGCTAAGCAGTTGTCACCCAAAATACGTCAAAATTTCCTTCCGATCCGTTGATGGCTATTTTTGAAAATTTAATTTGGCAGTCACCAAATTTTGCACTTTACACTAACTTCACTGGTTCAGGGGAGGAACGTTTTGACGCCAGGAGAGAAGGTGAGCACATCGCGTCTTTGGCGACTGAAATTTTTATGAAAAAAACAAGAGGTAGATTGCTCAGTGCTGATGTCGCTGTAGTTTTTCCTCAGTCTAACGATTAAGAGCTAAGTAATTGAAATACATTATTCAAAAGGTGTAAGGTCGTGAAAGTGAAATTTTGCAGGTTAGACATGCACATTCTACCTTTTGCAATGGTGTTTCCAACACAAGCTGTCTTGAACAATTTTGATAAAAGATTTACTCCTTGATGTAGTCCGTTAGCAGTCTGCTGCCAAGATTTTTATGAGGCCAAGTTCGGAAAAATAAATCAGTCCCAATGTCTCGTAAAGATCTTATTCACCTCCTGCATTTGCCAGAACTCTAAGATTACTTCGAAAAATTACCACAGTAATAGGCTTCATTCTAAAGACACCCGATCGACCTAAAGGCAATCTGGTTTCGTTGGGCACACACAGTCTATATGCGGTGTGTAGAAACTCTGTGGTGTTAGCACGAAAACCGCGCATTCTTCATTGCCAACAGTTTAAACCTGATGTCACTCCCGGAGGCACTAAGGAAGTCGTTTGGGCTCGCCAAAAGAAAAAAAAACCGGAACGTGTTTGACAGCTCTCTTTGAAAAAGTTTCAACTTTTTCTCGCGCCGATCTCTTCACGCCCTTACCAAACTTTCCCTGTGGGTTTCCGTCCATGCCCTCACAACCGGTGGGAGTCGCTTACGATTTCTGACAAGCAATCTTTTTATATTTGAAATAACTAAATTGTACAGTGTACAATTCTGTGTAGAAAGACTCAAGTGTGGTTCAGGATTTGTTAACCACCGACTGTCAATTTGCTTTTAACTAAGGGTATTCAGCTTAAAATAGGAACAAACACTACAGCATTTAGGATAAACAGGAATACATGAAGTATTACTGAGATTTGAGACTCTATTTGAAGAAAATTACCCTTTTCGCGCACAAACTATGTGTGATACGGATGACTTAACCGCGCAAAATTAGTAGCTTCTAGATGGCTCGAAGGCTTTAGACGACAAATTGTCTTATGACACATTTCTCTGACATAAAAAAGGTTTCCGTGATATTCAATTTCCCCACCATCCTATCTCTCTCCAATAAACAAATCTTTTCATGTTGTCGCATCGTGTTTAGGTCTTCGTTAAGCGGAGGGAGACAGAAACTTTTTAACATGACGTTCAAAGGTCGATTTGTCGCGGCTCAATATAGTGTAACCAAATAACCGTAACATTCATCTAATCTAAAGCTTACGGGTCTCATAACAAATGTGGAGTCAATAAGGTTGGGAACAACACAAATGCATACTCACCCACGAAACCAATCACTATGATAAAACACCAATACAATGAAGTAATTACGCAAGGCCTGTTTCAGTTTTGTGAAACGGGCCTCACTCAAGATAAAACCAAATTCAGCAAGAACTCCCAATCGTCAGGAGAACATGGAACCCGATCGCCGCGTATAAATACCACTCAATAAAAACATCCTTTAATCACAAGATTGTCACAGAAAATTTACGACGTAAGTTACGGCGCCGCAAGTTTTCCATCTTGTCCACGGTAATGTGTATAACGCACGAGGAGCTAATTATCGAATACTGCCCCTTTTCGATTCTTTCGAACGCTTGTAAACTGAAATCAGGCCTACAGAATCACCCACTAAGTCTTAATTTCGCGTTGAGTCCAGTTGTCAACATTCGAGCCATACCTCGATGCGATCACGCTATACAGTTATATAGTTTGTATATAACGACATCGTTTTCATGATCATTACTGGAATGAGCTTAGGTCATTTTTTAGAAACTGATTAATGCTACAAAAATAATAGGATAGTGCTTTTTAATGAGCTCGACACGATGTATGGTGGACCAGAAATTGATGACGTTTGCCTGATGTTTACCACGTCAGAGTTTAATACAAATTTCTTAAAGGAATTACCGTTAGGAGAAACCCTTTAATATTTAAGGGATATGTCGAAAAAATGTTTTTTAATGGTCTTCGCGAGGTAAATAATAGCATGTTAAATAACTAAATTCATAGGAAATGGATGCTTTGTTAAAGGACAATCATAACAATCATTAGGTGAACATGACAGCGCGCAAATTAATTAACTTTTTCTTAACATAAGAATAGTGAAAAATCTGAATTTACGGTTACTTTATTTCTAAGTCACTGCGCATTGAAGCATTTACTAGCTTCAATTTTCTGCGCGTAACAGAATGCTTTGAGAGTCTTCCTAGCGGTTGGCTTCGTTATGACACAAGTCGTCCCATTTTGTGGGGACAATAGAAAAACAGGTGTAGACACCCACGTTGCTCCATTGACGTCAGAGGGTAGTAAGAGCCCATTAACACGGGAGGCGTCCGTCAATGAAACCACTTCTCCGCCAAAGCTAATTCCTAATTGGACCAATCAGAAGTCGACAGCTCGGAACGACGACGCAAACGACCCTTATATGGGAAATTCAAAGGAGTGACATCTGTTTACAGAGAGCAGGTGTGGGAGATGAGGACGAGCAACCAAGCCTTTTCATAGCAGATGTTTACAGCTAAGACAGCACAAAGGCAAAGAGAACCCATAAAATAAGCTCGAGACACTTGAATAACGGCGATCCTTCAATGCTGTTTCGTTTCCTCGTTCTCAAAATGCGATATAAAATTATGCCTAACCTAATAGTTTTTCTATTCGATCAGAGAAAAAGGGTTAGTTTCTGCAAATGCGACCTACTTAACATCACTACCAACGCTATATCCTTGATAAGCATCTAATGATAAGTCATTCCTTAATGTAAATAAAACTGAAAGCTTGATAGCCCGGGAATAAAGCAGCTACCTTGATGAGTCCTACCTTTCCATAGATGAACAAGAATTGAGAAACGGACTTTGTAGAACTTACAAGATAGTTAGAAGGGAATTTAGATGTCAATTAAGAGGCTACATATATATATAGCTAGCGATATGATAAAAGTACTTCGTTTACAAATTACAGCATTTTTTCCTCCAAAAAAAAATTATAGATTTATGGCATCTTTTTCTTGAAAATAAAAGTTATATTTAATTCGCCAGACTGAATTCTCGTTTCGATGGGTTCTATTCATTTTTTTTTCACTGACCGACCATGACAACATTAGACAGAAATAATAGATTACAACTTCATTTATCGAGCATGAAGTAGAATAAAAAAGTGGACCGCATCTTCTTTCTTCTTCTTTTTCTGTCAGCTCTTTAGATCGCAGAATCATCAGAAGTCTTCATAAACATCTCAGCTTTTGCGGTGTCCCGGCAACATCCGGGTTATTGCTTTCATTTTGGTAATTGGCATCTCACAATAACCCACGTAAACCATTTAAACGTAATCTCTTGGGATGCGCCTCCCGTTATCAGCTGCTGTTTAGGGCTTCTTCTATTTCAGCTTCGCTACCTACCATCTTTAAACACAAGTCCCAACTGAAGGCTTCCTAAAGAGGAAGGAAAAATCAAAGCAGGTTAGTTTCATACTCTGAGGAAAGCAATTCATTACAAAATGATCTCACTGCAACCAAAGATATTTGCAGTTGTCCTTCAAATTCGTTCGCTGACCGCTTCAGGGGATTATTTTTCGCTTTTTTGCGTCGTCCACTGCCTTTTGAGGTATTCTTTCTAAATTTCTACCAAATCGCAACCCAACCATCAAGAGAAACCGCTTTTGGTCATGGTCCAAGACTTACAGTCACCACTCTATATTCAAGAGTTGGTAACAAGAAAACTAGATCGTTAAAGTTATATAATTGACACAACGCGTCTATAAAGTAAACACGATACTTAAGTTAGTATTTAATCATCGTTCTCTACCTCGCACCAGTTCGAAACTATGAGGAAACATCAGGCAGGCAGAAACATCCAACAAATCCCCCAATTTTACTTTCATAATTTTGAGCATTTTTATATCGAAATAACAGAATTCTTGATGGCCTCTCTTCTACAGTCGTTACGTCTTAGTCCACAAGATTGCCGCATATCTCTGATCCATAGTCTAAAATCATTGATATACTTACAGATAATCAACTAGGTCCATTAACACTCTAATAATGTATCATTGAAAATTCACGCTCATACAATGTTCCTACAGTTCTTCTTCTTTCTGGTAAAAACAAACAGTTTACGTTATCTAAAATATATGCCACGGTCTAACCAGCAAAAGTGTCAGAGATCAGTTGGAGAATACTGAAATCAACATTCGAACTCCGGAGTAATAAAGTACATCAAAAACATTTCTCTTTTCAATTGCATGAACGCGTATAAAGATTAAACATCTCCACAAGCAGACGAATTCGACCAACACTGACAAAACCTTATAGATAATTACACCTTGATGCTGCTACTTGAAAAGAGGATTAATAAGATGCACACTTCATTTGTAGTTCCTACACATCAGTTAACGGCAGACAAATTAAAAGATATGAGAAAAGTGCAGATTGCTCTCACACGGAACCCTCAGTGCCTCCTCGCAAACCGCAAGCTCAAAACTGATAGAAATTCATTGTCTCTAACGGTCTCCTCCGGCAAAATTGGAGTGGCTTCTCTCTCGTTCATTACAAGGAAACAAAAAAAAGCTCCATCTTTACAGCTACTGTGCTCAAGCCAGCAAGACACAAGTTTATGCTCAAAAGACACGTATCTTAAACAACTAGATTTCACGAAACACACCCAGGCAGGCCAGACATCATTAGAAGCGCCAGACAACAAAAGAAATGTCGGTTAGGATGTACATTACTTTTAAAAGACAAGAATTTGAAACAGTCAAAAAAGGCTTGGGCTGGGGCACGAGCTAGAGGCTCAGAATTTCCGAGGTCTACCTAACTCAGTAGTGCTACTATTCTTCTAGTATAGAATGCTGCTAATCCATTGCCATTCGCAGGCAGCTGTTTTAGTAACTTTCACACAAAAGCTCGAGCGACTGCGTACTTTAAACTTTTATTGAGACGAAATAGCTTTGTAAGCCGGTATGGCACATTTAAACACTGTTAAGAGTCCACCCAACCCTCCCAATCTCAGGTTGCCATCAGCGTTCTTCTGAAGGTAGTTTAATAATTCAACCTAGGACACAGAGAATTTTTACAGCTGTCTAGAGAAAATCTACCATTCATCATCCGTTCATGGGAAGTTTTGTGATTGAGATCTACTTCACAAAGATTATGTGGTCTTTTATCAGAAGATGATAAATAATATAACTATAGAAATAAACCCAGAGAAGTCTTCTTAAACATTTCTTTAGTCAAAGGCTTTTTTTCATGTTTTGGACTTCTATGGTTCGTTTTTCTTGTCAACAAAAGAGGGATAACCCAAATATTGCATATTAATCTACAAAAAGAAAAAATTTACATCCTTAGTAAAGGGTCTAGAGAATAGATCCAGTTATTCAATTAAGTTTGTCATCTATTACTGACGATAAAGGAATATACAACAAAGAAATACGAGACGCGAGTCAAAGTTTGAAAGACTCTCAATGACGTGCCGTTAAAGATAAGAAAATTTTATGCTAAATAATTAAACCAAAATAAGAAGAATTAGTCAAAGAATTAAAAAACTACTAAGGCTGAGGTAGTTTGTGACCAATGACGCGCCACGAAAATGAAATGCGTGGCTATCTTTGTAAAATAGCAAACAATGGAGCATACTCGCAGAGAAGAAAAACAGATGGGGTTACGTGTTGAGGAAATTTAGACAATCAAGACTGCTGTCGGCAGACTATCGGCCTCTCATTAAAAATAAATGGATTCAAAAGGAAGTATTGGGAAAACTCAATGGTTTCTAACGTTATTCGAAAGATTGCCCAAGAAGATTTATAGTCGATGGACAGGCAGATGAGTTTCATTACCAACAGCGTGACGCCATCGAGCAGAATTTAACGTCTCAGAAGATGGGAAATAACGCTGTTACGAGAGAAGAGAATAGGAGATAAATTTGAAAGTTTTGATTACACTTCATTTTAATACCATAAAAGTCATCTTAGTCGTATAAAGCCTTTCTAAAACTTTATTACAATTTACGGTCTGGCGGTTATGACAACTTACTCTCAGAATTTTTTCTTTGACCTTCTATTTTCGGAAGTTTTAGTTGTCTAAATTTATACTTGATCAAGTGACGATTGCAATTTGCTTGAGCCACGTAAAGTGTCTGTTTTAACATTTCCGCCTACGTGGTGCTTTCTCTTTCAAGTGGATCGGGGAAAAAACCTTTTGCCGTCTTTCCTTTTCACTTTCGGTAGAGCATGAAGAGCTATAAAACCATGATGGACACAAACTATTTCAAGCATTCATGATCTAATGAGCAAATGTGTTTATCTAGTTTATCAAGGCCAAAACCAAGCTCTTTACAGCTACCGCCGTCTTAATGTAAATAGTTGCGCGATTACTAAATGCGGACAACATGCCTCTACTGCTTGTCAGACAGTGTTGTTTGAGGCTGGTAAAACTTGCTTTGAACACAGACATCTAAAAATGTGTTCAATATATGATATAGTTTACAGGACAGAGTAACACACAAACGCTCTACCATTGGTCAGTGTGGGATGCGTGCAGAAATGTTGTAAACAACCATATTACAAATTCAGGAGGTCATTAATAGTGTGCTCTCAGCCGAAACTGAAAGCATTACTCTTCTCTCACATGTAAAGCTATAATCACATGACAAAATGCAGCTTGTTCTCACAAACCATCAAGACAGAGAGAGCGTAATGGCTTTCGATTAAACACCACCACTAATAAACGAAAAGGTATTTAAATGTTGATATTACTGAGAACTATCATTTAGTGTGTCAAACAGCTGGTCGATTTGCTATCAATTTGTTTGGAAGCTCATTAAAATGCAAAAGCTATATCTGAACAAACACCGGTCCAAATCCAACTTTCCGCTTGATTGTTTTCGATAGGAGATCAATTTTTTCGTAAGAAAGAACAACCAAGAGTCAATCCCACATATTTTTTGAGTAGTCTTTCGAAGAAATATGTTGAAAACAAAGTTGCGAGGCTTTCGTATTACATGACAAGCAAACACGAATCGATGAGCGATAAAATCTTACCGTTGCATCTCGGAGTTCAATCCGAGTGAACAACTCTTTATCCCGGCTTATCGAGCCAGAATTTCGACTCCGGCCGGTGTATCTCAAACAGGCCCCTCATTTTTACAAGGTTCAGTGGCTGGACTATCGAAAGATCGAGCGAAAAGTGACCTCGTCGAACATAAACTTCACACCCTATCCAACCAAGAAATGGCTGCTACAAAAGATATCTCTCACAATGTTGGGTGCGGCTGCAAATTAGGTTACGTCATTTCTAGTTTAAGCCAATAAAATTGTCGGAAAAACAATGCAGATGTCAATTCTAAACGTATTAGCCAATTACATTTCGACAACTCTCGACTTTCGCGCACATGAGAGTCACGTTGGTGGTGGTTTGACACTCGTGAGAAGCCTCCTGAACCATGCTATTTTGCAGCGTAAGCTTGTTGACAGTAGTGGTCTTGAAACGCAGCTCAATTAGGCAAGTAGACGGTAGTACTGACGGCCACATCTCACAACCATCAAGTTTGTTTTGAGTTATACAGAGGCGGAGAACACGTGGTCGGTGGATGGGACCCATTGAGCGTTAATCAAGCAGAGGAGACTAACGTTTCAAGCTAGGACGCTACTGCTAACACTGTGATCGCAGTCGAAGGCAACGAAATGACAAGTGGTGGAAATTATTCATCGCTCCGCCGGGCTCAACTCACTTACGATTATCTGCATACAAACAGGTAGTTACGGTAACGATTTGCGGAGTATTTTATGGTCTTGAGCCCTTCACCTTGACCAAGATTTTCAAACCATGTGTAACATGTAAGGGTATTTGTGTCGGATGACTACAGGCCCGTGCACGCGCATGTTTTGCCTATTTTACTGCCAAGGGTGCATCAACTAATTAAAACCTCGCTAGAAGCAAAGAAAAGAAACGTAAATAAGTATCTAAATTAATTCCTTTTACTTTAGTTTTTCGTAAATGAATAACATTTCAAGCTTTTACGCTTCGCAGAAAGTCACGTAGGGTTTAAATAGTAATCTGCTCGCAGTGCGTATATATTCATGCAAATTATGTTGGATCTGTATGCCCGTGAGCTAACTAAGTGTAATTGACACGATCTGAGGAGTAGCCTCCAGTGATCTTTCTCCTTTCATTTTTCCCCAAATAGCACAACACACGAATTCCTGTTTGGAGCTTTGGCCGAGTTGGTTGATAACGCAAGGTATGAAATATAATTTCAGTTTCAGGGCACATCGTTCGAAATAAAAAGAAGTTGAAGGGTTGAAAACTTTCGCTCTTCCAGGACTCAATAGCGCGATGTATTTCTTCATTTCGCTGTTTACAATTCACCGAGAGATGTATTTGTGAATGATTACCTTACCTTGGCGTCGTCGTCTGCCTTTCTCGGTGGAAAGACTCAACAACTCGGCGAAGTGCGAGTAAACGGAAATTCCAACTGGTGTTGTTTGACTCCTGTTGTCAGGATTCTATTGTTGAAATATTACCCTTGATTTGGTTTACTCTCACCTTTTTTTACTTGTATCTCGTTGTTTGGCCCACAAAGTGATTATAAATACACTGAAATTATTGACTGATAGCCGACATGAATGCATCGATCTGATCACCCGGCTAGGTGTAAGGTAATGACTTTATTATTGCTAACATTTATCTTAGTCAGCCATCTATGTATTTATAGTTAATTTTTCGTGTAAATTTCTCCTTTAGAGATGCATCGTCACAGAAAATCGACATTTACACAGGTTGGTTACTGCTTCTGAAGGACTTTGACTTAGGTTGACATTTAATACGTAGATAAGTAAGCAACACAAAATTCCAATGCTAATGATGCTATTGTTTTCGACTTAGCAAAATCACATGGGTGCCGGACTTTGATCACATGATCAAAGTGTCATACTGATTCATTTATTGGGAGATTTAGAGTTTATATATTTATTTGGTTTTCATTTGATAATTTACATTATATCCATATATAGCAAACCTTATGAATCCTAAATTAAAATTCTTCTTTTGGTGTGAAAGCTTTTCACAATAATTACTTTCTGGTGGATGTTTATTTTGGGAAACAGAAGGGTTAAGTGGTAAGTGTTGCTTTTAATTCAGGATGTGCGGCATTTAAATATCAAAGGAACTAATGAATCTTTGTTACATTAATTTTTGTGTACACAATCCTTAGGGAGATTTGATTGCTTTGTTTGGCTTCTCTCCTATTTTAAGACTTTAATTGTCTGTTTTGACTATAACTGCATCAAATATAGTTACTGTACAGCAAATTTGTATCTGAATTTGTATTGCTGTAGCTCTGGTATCAATATGATCAGTCATTGATTTCTTTGCTTGAAATGAGAAGACCATATCAATTTATTTTCTTTTACTGTAGCCTTGGTGTGAACCCTATGGCTACATAGATTTAGGCAACAGCTGAGTTTTGAAGCTTCACATGTTGACTTATTGTGATAATTAATATTATAACTATGCTTTATTTCTTTTGTTAGAAACACTGATAGCTCTAATGATCTTTGGCCCTAGTATCTGATGTTGTTTATTTATTTTTTTAATATTATTCATTCTTGACATTGGCTTATTTAAGGGTAGCCTGCGTAAGGATCATTACTAGCATGTGGGCTGTCCTTGTTAGATCTCTCTCTCTCTTCATGGGCCTGTAGTAGATGCAACAATTTTGCTATTCTGATTTTAACCATGCCTTTTCCAGCAAGGTCTTGATGATTCTTGAGTTTTTCCCCCTTCTTGTTCATTGTATACTGACTGCCTGGAATGTCAATGTGGTCCTCTAGCAGTCATTACTTTGGCTGTTTGGTTTTTAAAAAGCCTAAAGAGTTTTTACTATGATCACCCATGTTTGCTAGTTCGGGTGTTTGTGTCTTTTTTATTTGTTCAGTGGTGATTTAGATAGAAAAGCCTCACAATAGAGTAGCAGGACGCTGTTCCATAGTACAGGATAATGTCTTGTCGTTCACTTCTGTGAACTAATCATGTTATCATTGAGGCTTAACTGTCACAAACTGGTGAAATAATTGTTTATGATTAAACAGATATGTTACAGTTTGGGCATTACATGTCCTGGAAACATTTTGTCACATTAGAGATCACCAGTGGAGATACCCTGTCTCCTCAAAACAATGCCTCTGGGAAATGGTTACAACAGATATGTTACAATCTGGGCATTACATGTCCTGGAAACATTTTGTCACATTAGAGACCACCAGTGGAGATACCCTATCTCCTCAAAACAATGCCTCTAGGAAATGGTTACAACAGATATGTTACAGCTTGGGCATTATATGTCCTGGAAACATTTTGTCATATCAGAGATCACTAATGGAGATACCCTGTCTCCTCAAAACAATGCCTCTGGGAAATGGTCAGAACAAGAAACAAACACAGCTACCAGGAGTATTTCCTTTGCCAGGCCTATTTATATGGTATTTTAAGAATTTTGTCACTGCTTCTCTCAGTCTAGTACAAGAACATATATGGGTTATGAAAAAATCCACAAATACATGCCAATGGTATGATAGTCTGAACTAAATATATTCTTAACCAATCGTTGAGAAATCTTGTACTACAGTGCTGTTCTACATGATTGTATACCCACTCATTTGATTTAGGTGTTCCTGCTGCATTTTAACTCCTCTTTGGTCATGGTTTATCTCTTGTGCTTTGCACTGAGTTTGGTTTCCACTTATATGACAATTATCTCCATTTTTGTCATTGTAGTTGTATTACTTTTGTGCTTTTTGAGAAACCATTCTCGTCCTGATGTATTTTAAAGCAGATCAATATCCCAATACCTACATTTTTACTAAGTGTGTATAAAATGAACTGATATTTCTTGAATCTCACTTTTTCTATCAACTGGATCTCTTACTACAGGCAATATAATCATTTCCTGCATTCTAGAGCAGTGGTTTGAAAACGATCGTTTCACTGCAATTCCATCTTGTTTTTAAAGAACTCCTCTTAAAGTCTTTCCTATCGTTACAAATATTTCATCCATATTCGCCTACACCTTTTATTTCAATTTTCCTCATACTTCAGGGACTTCAACGTATGCTTTATTGATGTATAACACTAGTAGGAGGTCTTAATAATGTAAGACGAAGGAGAGATTTTGGATTGACCTTTTCTAGGTACAGCTCTCCAGCGTTAGTGATAACAAGGAGAGAAAACCTAGAAACCGCAACTCCCTAATGCGTGGACATTGAATCTCCTAATGCAGACTTGAAGAAAGTAAACAAGAAAAAATATCTGAACATTCTACATTCTCGCCGTTTCGAGTTGGGTATAATTCGTTAACTGCTGTTTCTCTTTCACCTCAGCGGTGACGTCAACCGTGCTAATGTATTTATCAAGAAAAGAGCCAATGACATTGTACTAATACAGTAAACAACTTTGCCCGATTTACGTCCTGCATAACCCAACTTAAATGTCATTAATGAACAGAATCCGTAGGCTGGTACACAAGTCAAAGATTAAATAGACTGACAAAGCAGAGAGAGACAGGAAAGGATAGCGAATGCGTCTGAAATCAAATTAAAAGGCATACTTGCAACCCAGTGAAGACGAAGGCAAACAAGGAATATTTCATTAAGAACTAAAGCAAATTAAGAGTAGCCAGAAAAAAGGAAAAGCGTTATCCGAGTACTGAAGCTCAGCGAGGCCTAACATGAAGCTTTGGACTAACACCGCACTATATTGTTGTGGAATTTTCCTTTGTTAAGAGGTTGCCGTCTCTACCATGCATTTACTTGACGTCAAGGCTTCTCAAGGCTCATCACACGCCACATGTAGTACTTCTTAACCGTGAGACACCTGGTAACAGCATTACAAAGCTTTCGACGGGAGAGATAAGGAAAATTGACTTTGGAGCAGATTTGGCGAGAGGTGGAAGGAATACAGCAAGCATAATACGAGACATCTTAATCATGAAAAGCCGTGCTGTATATAGATCGAAAACTTCATTCTGAGACCGTTAGTTGTAGCAGATCATAAGGCTCCCTGAGAAAGGGTGATAACAATCTGGACCAGAGTGCTTTAGTCGCGAGGACTGCTAGTTGAATACAATTCACATCTGCTCATCAGAGAGTAATGCAAAGACGAGACCTACCTTTCTAACTAAACCCGAGATGTTGGGAAAAAAGACTTGGAAAGCAGTGCTATGATATACATCACTCGCTTTGTAAACGAGGTTCTTGTTGAACTGCATTTTTAAGAAGACGAAATTGGATTACCCGTCAAGTAACACTGGAAGTCGAACTTGAATATTGTAATTGCCCAAATTATAGCATTGTTACTCCATACAAAAAGTGGCCGTCTCCTTATGTTACCACGCAAATTAACCTCTCTACTTCTTAGGGGCAACAAAACAATCCTCACGCCATTCCGTATAGCTTGACTGGTCTTTTCCCAGAAGAGATCTGTAGTCCCCAAACACACATTAGCTAATGCGTAAATTGTATCGACGAAATTAAATCGTATTTTGATTTATACTTTACGTTTCACCTATTTACAGAACAATGCGATTCATGTCGAGGAAATTTTATATTGTGCTTCCGCGACGACGGAGACGGAATGGATCCAAGTAAGTTGTGCATTGCAGAACTAAAGTACTTTTTCGAACTTAAGGTTGTAATGGTGGATGTTATCTCAGCGCACCGTTCAGTAGAGGGAGATTAAGCCATGACATGCGAAACTCTATCAGTGACGCTGGTATAAGGTTTAGGAGACAGTGTCTGATTACGACGTTAGAAGTTTTGGAGTACTGACCCAACCTTTTATCTAGGACGTCGGTCACAGCCCCGAAAGTTGAAATGAACTGGTCCCAAGCGCCTCCTCTTCTCCTCAATGCACATCGCTGGCTTCGAATCCACTTATTAATAGAAACAGACAAAAACGAAACTCTTAACGGTGTAATCCCACACTCAGGAAATCTTAAACTGTTCAGTTGACTTTTACCAAGAATCCGTTCTCTTTAACAAGAACTTGTAAACTGCTTTTCAAAGACCCTTTGTGTAATCCTCTGTGGCACCGCGTCTAATATGAAGGAACCGTAATCTTGCTTTGCAGCCGAAGTCGGGAATGTTATACAATTTGGTCGGTCCGTCAAACGCACCGTGGACTCCAGAATGATTGGGCAGTATGGAAATGGACTGAAGTCGTAGGTTTTATGACCATTTTGTTTGAATACCATTCTGAACCTGTTTTTAAAACCATATTTAGCCCTTTCTTTTTGGAATATATCAGGCACTTGGCAGCGCTTTTACATATATTTTCACTGGTGGTAACATATATGTTTCTACATTTCAGAGGAACTATGCGAATAGGGAAAGACATGATCCTCTTTACAAAGAAGTGAGTATTATTTAAAGTCTGTTTAATGGAAACCTTTGGTTCAAAGAATTCTTTAAAAATTGTCCTGAAGATCCTCAAATTTGACAAGAGCACCACCTCTCTTACTCCATGCTTCATAGTGAACGCACCAGATTTGTGTTAGTATATGTTTAATTTTGGAGAGTTATGAAACAAAACGAATGGTTCGTTGAGCGGGAAATATTTAGATCCTATGTATTCTGTTAAGGTGTTGGTCAAATCGCTGCGATGGGAGTATCTCGTTTGCTCCCTCGGTTGTGGAAGTATACAGTTAAACTTGTTATTGTAACGAAAAGATGCTTTTTGTGGCTTAAGTAAATCAGAATTGTTATTTTAATTTTCAGAGGTAACACCATGAGCTGCCTGTTCCTTTCGAGGACATTTCACGAGAAAGAGAAGATTGAAGAAGTGAGTCGCGAAGGAAGATAAGCTTTCAAATGCATGGCCTACAATATTGCGTACCGTTAAGGGGAACAATCTTCTCTCCAAGTAAATACCGAATTCGGTAGACTTACCTTAGTGTATCATTATCGTTTCGGTATCTTCGAAAAGGTGCTCGTCATGCATCTTGATGATTGCGTAAATAACAAAGCGGAAATGAAGTAACCGAGATGCGCTTATCATAGCTGTTGAAAATCAGCCAATCACAAGGCCGCTCAGTGCCTTTTAGTATGACGCATTTGCAGTCGACCTCACCTATTGAGGTAGATTAGTATTATGCAGGCAAAACGTGGCGTTCCATATCAGAAGTGACTATATCGTGGGACAGGAGATTATTGCCATTATAATTTTTTAGTTTGAACAGCTCGAATGGAATAATTTCTCCCTCAGACTTGTTTAAAGGATGCCATTTTGATTTTGGGCACCGGTTTCTTCGTCTCGACTCCGATAGACCTCTGCAACACTAATGTATCACAGGTGGTTATATCCAACTGTTAAATTTAGGTATGAATGCAGAAAGAAAAACTGCTTTGGTTTCCTCTTTCATAACAGGTTGTAGTTCCGATGCCTTCCTGGGAAGTATCCAGTAAGAAACCTTTTGGTAAATCTAAGCGTGAATTGGAAAAGGTAGGAATCGCCATTTTTACTTCTCTTGTTGAAGATAATTGTTCCAAAAGCCAGCGTAATTAACGTCAACATTTTCCCTTCACAGCATCAACTTGAATTGAATTTGATCTTGAAGTACTCGCCTTTCAAGATGGAATCACAGTTGTTTGAGCAATTTGATAAAATAGGATCGAAAGGTACTTTTGTAGACGTGAATATACTTTTCATTTGAATCTGATAACTACACAATGCCTTTCTTTATATATTAACGCTCTAGGTCTTTCCTTTTTCCTCTTCAGGGACGCTAGTTGTTGTGTATAATGTAAAACTCATGGATAATGGCGAGCCTGAACTTGATGTAAGTTGAACGCAGTCGAAAAGACCACGAGGAATGTAATGATGCATATCGTACTTTAGTCACAGATCGAAAAAATTTTCCCGTTTTATCTTAGTTCTAACGATACTTATAGGGCAATCAGTAATCTTTATAAGATTCAGTTTGAAATCAGCATTGGGACTCAAGGTTTCTCTAACTTGAGTTGTAGTGTTGCAAAGTATGCAAGTGTGTACATTGTGGAATGAAAGTAAATTAAGGGGGTTGGTATTTTTTGTTAATTATAGGGTTCTAAAATTGGGAGCAAGAGTTTTAGCGAGGTCACAATTACGAGACAAACATGATTTCCGAAAATATTGAAAGAATCTTTCCTATTTATCTAGAGGAACATGAAAATTTCAAACCGATGCTTTCATGTTTATCCGAGTAAAGTTCGTTTGCAGCCTCTACGAGTTCGTCCAATTCAAACCCACATTACCAATGCTAACGTTTAACCTCTAAGAAGTGATTTACCGCTACCTTCTCCTTACAATATCGATACATCGTCCAGAAACCAGGTGATGAGAATAGGCAAATTTATCAGTAAGAGGGCGTTCTAATATAACACCATACTCTGTCATTAATTTACAAGGAAATGTAGAACAGTGAGCAGGACTTGTGTGGATAAAAGATCGTAAAAAATGGTTCTGCTGAGGTTGATGATTACAATAATAATAATAATGATGGTGATAATGATGATGATAATATAAGCGATTATACTCTACCATCACTTCTATGCTCTTTGACTCTGTGAACCGCTGTATATGAATCTTGTTGCGAAGTAATGTGACTTGCCAGTTTTTACCACGGACGCAGGAGGCAATATTGCTTCGTGGCTGGGAGAGGGGGAGGTGCATGTTTGGTGACAAAACCTAGACAGGAAGGCGGATGTTTGCTAGTGCTTTCTTTGTCGCTGATGTGTGTGTATTGAGCTACTGGTTTCCATAAAAAAGGATGACTGATAGTCTCATCCGTTTAATAGAACTGAAAAGAGGTTTTTCTAACTTGTAATCAGTTCAGATGTTGTTCAGTCAAGTGGCGGTATCGAATGCAAGGAAGGAAAACGATTCATTCGTAACTAACTGATGATATAAAAAACGACCAGTTGTCCGCATCATAGAACGTCTTGCAGGAAAGAAAAAGTGGGGACAAGAACCCCCTTTCCCGTAACCGATAGCAACAGCGACTTTTATATCGTGCTCCTTTGAGGATTAGTAAAGTTTTATTTCCTTGAAACGCTGAGTGAATCCACGCTTTGAATTAGACATACGTTACACTCACCCCCTTCCCTCGCCAATCTACGTACATTAAGTGACGATGTTCTCTTGGTAATTGGTTGGATTTTGGCTACGTTTTGTGGCAAAGGTTGGACCTCGATTTTAACATGAGGAGAGAATCTTGTAATACATCTGACTCCGGGCCCCTCATAGTCACAAAGAAGTGATAATCTGTAGAGACATAACAGCCAGACATGCCCCTAAAATACCACCTATTAGAATATCATGTCTGCCATTGTCAAGCTGACAATGTTAATGTCATTGGATACGTAGGTAGTCAGTGATCCTCATGATATCAAAATGGCGGATCCAGAGGCAGGAGGGAACGTGGCAGATTACGACTTGTAAGTGTTATTTCGACCATATTCCTTGCATTGTACAATCTCTTTTCGTATACAATGCCATAGATACCCTAGAATAAGAGGTTACGGTTTAATATCGTTTGGGTCGTGGGGCATAGAGGCCAATAAAGCCTTATAAAAGGTGGATTCAGCACTTCCTCTGATATGAGAAACTTCAAGCGACAGCTTATAACTAGTCCATAGGAGAATCGTGCCTGAGAAAATTACCCTCAGGGTCCTGGTGACTAGTATAAGGTGCTGTCCTTGGAATCTACAAGCGACTTGTCTGCAAGTCTGTTTGAAACTAAGTACATGTGAACGATAGCCCAGGTCAGTGGAGCGCCCTATAAGCTAAACATGCATCCGAAACTCACAAAATTAAATACGTCGGAATATTTTTTCACAAAATTAGGTGTAATTTTATCAATAATGGCACTAAAAATTCTCTGCTTTACAGAGCTTGATAGATGGAGGTGAACCAATTTTTTGTTTGATACATTTCTCGAGTAAATAAAATTTTAATAGTTACTTGTTGTTATTCTGCTAGGGCTATGCCAGAGAGGATTTCGTTTAGAGCCTACACTGCAATTATGTACTTGGATCCTCGAATGAAAATTTACATACAGGTGCGAGTGGTCATGTGTTCAGTGAATACTAACGAGCTGGCTGATCGAGTGTTTGCGGAGGTGCCAATCTCTTGCTTTTTTTTATTCCATCAGGGTAAAAAGGTGCGGACGAAAAGACTAACGACTTGCTTATACAACACGAAGTGAGTAACGTCAAAAATATTTCTTTGATTTTTCTTGTTACTCTTGCGATGATTCGTAAAACGTTGTTACATTAGGTTATTTTCATCGCGCTAGTTGGCTACATGCAAAACATCTTAACAACCTTTTTCAATGCAGCGAGTTGTGTGAATCCCTCTGGAGCATGTTCAAGGATGTGGAATTAGGTTTGAACTTATTTCTTGTGTTACGTTTCCCAGGTGTTACGATTTCACGTCTAAAAGATTCAAGACAAGATCGGAACAGGAGAGTGAGAAGGCTGTTCGTGAGGCTAAAATAGGTAACGAATGAGAGACTGTGTTGTTAAACGTATGTTAAGGGTCCAACCGTGAATCATAATACTTGGTATAACTTGTAACACTGCCTTTCAAAAGTTAAGTTTCAAAACCGTTTCTTCTTCTCGCTTCTGTGGTACTTTCAACTTGGTTTTGAAACAACCTCAAAGCAAGAGCGGGATTTGCTATCTACAAAACGCTAAACTTGATATAATATTCCAGGAAATGTTACCTTTCGTTAGGTGCGTCGAAATAGGAGTGAATTTGGTAGCCGTTACTTAAGTTTTTGTACGTACAAGTATTTTTAGACCTTGACAAGATTTAATTATGAGCCCTTTTATAATTTACTTTGCAGCCGAGGAGAAGGCGCGAGAGCTTGAAACACAAGCAAGGTATCTTTTTGAGTAGATAAGAAACTTTGTGTCCAATTGTCTTTACTAGATCTCATGAAAACTTCTACAAATTTCAGAGAACTTCAGAAGCAAGCGGAACAGACATCCAAAGATAAAAGGGTATTAGTTTCATATTCCCATTTTTTTTGCCACACAATGATTCTTGTTCTCCCCTGCCTGGGAATGTTTTGCTCGCGTAGTTCGCATTTAATATAGTTTCCTCACTAATGCGTGCAGCTTAGGGCTTGATCAGCGGGCGCTTGTTAACAAAATAGAGGCTTTTTCCGTATGGCCTAATCTCACCATAAAGGTGCATCTTCTTATTAATATACACGAGTTTGGCGACCTTCGGTTCTATCTATAAGGAAATAGAAAAAAATCAAAGTGCTCTGTGAGCATACTCGTGAATTGACACATGATTTTTTAGATTATGTTTAATGTTATCTGGTTTAGGGAATTTTGTGGTTGATTGTCATATCTAGAGTACGAGCAGTAGTTCAGTGTTCGCTAATGTAGCAAAGAAACAAAGTAACGTTGGGATAAGAAGGCATTACAATTGAAATGATCATGCTATTACATTTGACAAGGTGGATGATGTCATGTGTTTTAAACGTCTATCATTTTTGTTTCTGGTTCAAAAGAAAAGGTTGGAAGTAAATGTGGGTGAAAAGTGAAATTTACTGTCTTTCGTTGTAAATATTAGAAAATCAAGGCAATACTGTCTTAATGAAAACATTAACGATTCCCTCTTTATCAAATGAGACAAACGGGAACGAGTTTTGAGTGATATAACTAAGCCAAGCCTGCCACCGTCATTTTGGATCTCCGCCTGGGTAGATTTAGGTCACGTGCTAGGCAACGTATGATCAATAACAAGATAGAATTCCATTTCAGGCCTATTTATCAATTTTGTGGTGTGTAACTTTCGCATTTTAGTACGTTGTTTGTATGTTGAATCTTCAAATTGTCTTGAAACTTAAAAGAAAATTGTTCTTTAAAAATTCACTGAAAATCGGTAGCTAAAATTGTTTGTTTAGGTGTTATCTGATTTTCGTGTTAACTTGTTATTTCGTCAGTCGCCGGCATCTTTTGTTGCTTCTCACAGGAAAAACACACGCGACGAAACGTAATGATCAATTTTGTCCTCAATCTCACGCTATAACAGAAAAAGCTTTTGAACATCTGTAAACTCCGAGCGCTTCGCAGTAAGTGATATTTTCAATGAATCTTCGGATTGTTTTCAAGTTCAAGGACTGTAAATTACAATTTTATGAAAAACGAAGGTTGTTCTGTTATTTCAGTGTGAATCCTTGCATGCCTGCCAGTCGCTGGCGCCGCTTGTTGAAACTAAAACGAAAAAAAAAAACTCTTTTAAGATTATCATTGGCTTCTTTGTCACCCCACCACTATTCTTAGCAACAAAGGTCGCCATTTCGTCTGTTTATTGCTCGCCAAAAACTATAAAATGCACTCAAAAGCCTAAAATCTAAAAAAAGTTTACAGGAATCGACCAATCGAGCGAGCGAGCGAATGCCATTCCCCACATCGTATCTATAACTCGCTCTTGCGCATGCGCGCAATTCACGAGTTAAAAAGCAGGTCTTGTGCAACACACAGCACCTTTAATATTTCTTTACTTCTAAATGTAATATTTTCCCCTACCAAGGCGGAGTTGAGAAAAGCACAAGGGCTCGCTACGGCCGCCAGGGCAGATGCACAAATGAAGACCAACATTGCTGAAGCTAAAAAGAAGTACGTCAAATCATTACCTGTAGAATGCAACAATTGAAGTAAATGTATTATATTTTCTGCAGTCAATATTTACTTCCCAAAGTAATGGAACTGGATAGAAATGAGTGCCCCCTTTGCTCCTAAGCGGCTTAAAATAGAAGAACTAAAGCAAACCTCGAAATTCTCGGAGAAACAATGGCTGAGCAAAGCTAGAGAACTTGCCTTGTTGTCTGTTAAAAGCCAAATTCAAGGGGCGAATTTTAAGCCATCGTATACTTCTTGTGCACAGCAATTTGAGTTGAATAATAAGATATTTTACTACCTGAGTTTGGGCTTGGTTGCGCGGTAGTAGCAGTTAAGGCGTATGGTAAAATTGATTAAAATTACTCCTATTCTGTTGTTTAGACTGTCAGTGTTGCATGACATTTTTCCTCAGATCCATGAAGGAACCTAAGACTCTTAACTTTACTTTTGGATTCAACATTGAGAATCGTCGTTATTACGGAATGTTCATTTACAACTGCAGTCGGTACGTTTTCTTTAATCTCTGCCTTGAAGTCGTTCGTGTTATTATACAAGTTGTGTTAGCTAAGAATAGCTATTAAAATGGACTGAACAATTGTGGCCTTTTCCTCCATGTTTCCTTGTGATTGATTCTTCTCAGAGACTGACTTGTGTTCATTTTATAGGTTAATAAAAATGTACGAAAAAGTTGGCCCGCAAAAGGAAGGAGGAGTGTAAGTAGTAGCTTTCTAAGTATTTTCGTTATGATAATCTCTACCTTGTGCTCATCTGATAACGATCATTGTTAACATGTACAGCCCTGTGTACATTTGCATGTCTGTCAGTCACCTCTGGTCAATAGTATCCATTGCCTTCAGCCAAAAGAAAAACTTTAATTTGCCTCTTTACATACAGAATTTTTTTTTCTTGACTTTGTTTCTCGTATTTTGTTTTGCAGGAAATGTTACGGAATCATAGGTATGATGGCCCCCTTCCATTTTATTCCACAAAAATCCCTGTCACAATAAAACCAATCAACGAACCAAATATTACGACCTAATCTTAGCAGCAGATCAAAACTGACTTACCTTAGCTGACAAACGCGATTTGAATCTAACAGCCAACAGCATCATGGCAAACCTGACAATAAGCGTCAAAAATCGAAACTTCAATAATTCGTTCTTCACGTGAATTGATCACCATTCGCGTTCGTTTCCTCTCCCTCAGGTGTTGTAGATGTGCCTTATCTCGTTTTGGAGCCCACACACAATAAACAGGATTTCGCAGACGGAAAGGTATAAGATACTTGCCCAGTGTCTTCGTGAATAGAACGTTACCTATTCCAGTTGAAAACTGTCTTTCGCGCCTTCTTTCAGCCATCGGAATACGTCATGCTGCTCATTATCCATATACGAGTAGTGTATTTTCATGGTTAAATGCGACCAGAGAGACAGATTTCAGGTGTATTGAAACACAAGAAACGTTTTAAACCGAAATCACCTTCTACCGGAGTGATTAAACATGCCGTCATTCGAAACTTCTTTATCCGCTGAATTTTTCTGAAAGAAACGTGCAACTCCCACCTGGGTGATTCTCCCTCAATTTTCCCTTCCTCTTCTTTCCATTTACAGGAATTTAAACAATTACAAAGAGCGTTGGGTGAGCACTTAGAACAATACTGGAAAGACTCGAAAATCGAAAGTAAGTGTTTGCTTGGTCAATTCGTTCTTTCACTGACATTCGCGGTACATCTCCTCTAAAAAATCTCGGTATTAGTTGAAAGGTCTCACGTTCAAACTTGTTGGTGTGGTCAGTTGCCCACTCAATCTGCTTTTACCATTTCACGCCTGAGATCTGAAAGCAATCTGTCCTAACCCTATGGCAGTGCATTTCTCCATTGCATGGTGGTGAGAACCTGTTGTTATATTCTAGCAACTTATTTGCTTAATCCTTGTTACTTCTCCACACGATACTATTTTAAAATTAAATAGTGAACCTATTCATCTCCTACAGGGATTAAAGGGTTAATATGTTGCTAAATGTCTCATACGTTATTTGTACTGATATAGTGCCGTGTTTTCTGTACAGGTCAGGGTGTAACGAAGTTCTGGTAAGTTTTTGGAAAGGCTATGGTTTTGTTGTTGGTTTGTTTGTTGGTTGGTTTTTTTTTTGCGATGCTTTTTGCTCAAGTGTATGGATCTTAACTGGGTTTAAATCGACTGTTTTACTACGCTTATTTTATCCCAGGGAGGATTTCGGCTATGTAGGCAAATGGGCAGACGGCCCCTCTATGGATCAGAAGTTTGCGAGAAAAAGGGCGATGCAGATACCATTAAATGTACAGTGCGGTACGTTGATAACGTCACTAATAGTTTGTAAATGAACGCGAACACTTAGGCATCGTCAACCGACTTACTTTAACCCGTCCCTGATATTCCTACTGATACGAAACATCACCCCAGTTGTAGACTTGCAGCTAATATGTGATGCTAAGTTAAAGAAATTTAACATGTGGTCCAAAATACAGCGATCCTGTAGGAAGTCTAATCTCCTTAGGGCAAGGGGAGGTCACTCAACAATTTCTCTATGTGGATACCTCTCCCTGAGATTCAAACCCTTCATCTATAATGTGCATCTCTGAAAATGGCGTCTTTTGCTCACTTGACATAGATCATGTAAATGTTGGCACATCAGCAATGTGTTAGATTTCCTTTTTTTAAAAAATAGTTTGTCTGTTAACCTTATTATACATAAGTTATGGTATGGCTTGATTATATCGTTTTCGTGCGTCTTTAGACATATGCCTTAAATGGCGAAAACTGCCGTTTGCTCAGAAAAACGTCGGTCGTCAATTACCAGACGAATGGTGTTGTGCCATGCACCCCGAATCAGATTTTAACAGGTTTGTTCTCCTTGAATTTGTATAACCAGATATGGATGAAAAGTTAGTAAGAATTTTATAAGTCCGCCTTCTACAATCCGTAATATTTTTTGGGTGTAGTGGAACTCCGGTAGTCTCTGTCCATGTTAATCAAGCATCATAAGCATCGTAAGAATCGTTTTGTTGTTTCCCCTTACTTTATGAAGATTTTGGTATCGCAAAACGACCTCAGATGTCGTAATGTTAGAATTTCAGTTCCCTAAAGTAATAGCTTGTGGTAGGGCATTGCGTTACCCTTTGACTCACAGGATCTTGATACAGCAATAAATTGTTAGTACTTTTACACTTTGGAATTTTTAACTCAGTCACTGAAATCAGCTTCCAAATCTTGGAAATGAAAAGATTGAACTGTGTTTCTCTTACAGCTGTGACCGTCCTGAGCAGGTCATTCCAATTAAGAAAGGAACTTTACAGAAACAAACTAAATCGGCCGAAGAGAAAGCGAAAGAACTACAAGACGAAATCCGGAAAAAGAGAGAAAAACTCTCGCAAGTGGAGGTATAGTTACGCAACCGTGATCAATGACTCTGAAATTTATGGCAAACATGGAAAAAACGTTCGTTCGACAGCGAGGCCGTTTGGATGGCTAATTTTGGCGAAGGAGAGGAAGATAATTAAAAATGTCATATGGTTATATTGGTCGAAAGCCTTACGAAATGGAAATTAGAAGTGAGATCATTAGTTCTAGGGAAAGACAGTGGGGTTTGGAAAACCAAAGATATAGTCAGAGGGGTTGAAGGGTGGACAGCGGGGACCAGAGGTAGATACTGGTATAGGGAAATAATTCGGTGTTGATGGTTTGAGCAGTAAGTTAATAGCTCCGATTTAACGAAGCTGTTATAAGCTTGGTGACGACAAAGTGTAGTTATCCGTCATGCATTCAGTCACGTTCCGGTTTGTATTCAGTAGTACACTGTTCATTGTTATCTTCGCAGCGTCAACGACCACAAGTCGCGCAGGCCACGACACAGAAAAGGGTATGCTATTTCTCATATTAAAGTAGTTAAATAAGTGGGAACTTACAGAGGAAAGAGGTCTGTCAACAGTGTTATGAGCTTCCACTGTTGCAGCTGTCTACTTCGGTTACAGGGTTTTCTCATGGCTGCTAAAAGTACATGGATGATATAAAACAAAGGGGTAGAAATGTTCTGTGATATCAATGAATTTTGTCTGACAGTAGGATCTCCTCTGTTTTGTTAAGGTCGAGAGAGTATCTTCGGCGGAGAGTACCTCCTCATCTACAGGCGACACTACAGAGGTGAGGAAAAAAAGCTTTTTTTATAAGACAAATTTGCTGAATAATATAAGCCCTTCCCTCGCTGAGCCGCACACTCGCACACCACCTACCAAGGTCAGGTAAAGGAACATAGTTAGGTTTACCTCATCATGAGGTCTTTTCTCATCTGATGGATATGGTGACCCAGTCTGATTATCTGGCTGGAATGAAGATCGAGAAGGCCTGTTCGAGCCTAAGTCAGGGTCATGGTGATGTACTGTAGCGCAAGCTGTCCTTGACAAGAGAAACACTTTCTTATATTTCAAACGAACACCTTTTGATTTTCTTGTATACATTCAGAGACGAGTACAGAGGAGGCCAGTCGCGGACAGTACAGAAGTTAAGAGAACAAAGTCTACAAACGAGGTAAACGAGCGTTGCTAAAATTGGGAGAATTACATCTGCTATTGCAATTGATTTCTGGGTCTTATTTTTGCTGGTTGAAGAAGAGGCTTCATGGACTTTAGAAATGTTGTTGACATGCGTCGTGTCTTACAGTAATGTATCCAAAAATATATAAATTTATTTTCTGTATCCGTTAAGTAGATGGTGATATTAAAGTGCGAGGTAATTCCCGAAGGTAATATTCTTATTCTCCGTGAGGAACTGCTTGATGTCACCAAATAGTTAATAGTTCACAGACAGATGAAGACGAAATGTTTCCACCTGAAACGGTGAACATTACCCCCACTCGAGACTAAGCAAGGGCTTCCCTACTTCTAAATCGAAAGTTAAGGAGATAAAATTATGAATTACACTGATTAGAGATAATACCCTTACTACTGTCGGATGATAGGATGTTACTGCAATTCATTTGTAGATGAAATGCAATATTGACGGCATCCATTTTTTTCTTTCTTAGCCATTAAAACGGCGAAATACAACATCTCCGATTACAATTGAGGTTAGTGTACTTTCTGTGATTTAAAACGCGCAATTAATAGCTTTTTTGTTGATTAAATAACTGTTTCTTTCAGGCCAAACGGAAAAAGAATGAACCACAAGCAACGAAGGTATGAATTTCAAATCAATTTGTGATTTTACTTGAAGTTATTCCACAGATACTGTGGAAGTTGATTGGTAAAATTTCCTACCAAAACTTTCCACGGTAAATTAATTTTGGATTTGGTTTTTATGGTAGGCGAATTGTTGAACATTTACTTTCCTAAACATGATGCCAGCATAATATACTCGTTCTAATTGTAATAACAGACCGTGGTCAGAAAGGAACATCAGGAACAAAGAGAACAGCAAGTAAAGAGACGAGATGAACTTAGGAAAGAGGAGCAACGGAAAAAAGAAGAAGCAGAAAAACGGATAAAAGAAGAGAAGGAAAAACAAAAGAAAATAGAAATGGAACAGCAACGACAACGACAACGAGAAGAAAAAGAGCGACAACGGAAACAGGAAGAACTCGAGCAAGAAAATAAAAAAGAAAAAGAACAGGAACAACAACGAAAGAAAGACGAAAAAGAACAGGAACAACTTGAGATGGAGCAACTCATGGAATGGAGTAGCGAGGGAGAAACTGATGCAACGACACGTAAGACAGTATTGTTTTTTAATAATTTAGTCTGTTTAGTCTGAGTAAATTGACTTGAGTCTCGTACGCGCTCAGTCTCCTTCTCGTTCAATGAGTGCAATAGGAACTAATAACATATGGCAAATGATGGGCAAATCCAAATATTGGAACAATACGGGGAACTACGTCGGACGGATAATGAATAAATACGGGTAGTGGTCTCTAGAACTGGGCCTTGCCTTAACATCCTTCTTAAGGAATGATTTCTAAGGCAAAAATTGAGTTGAGCACTTTGTTTTAATTACAGTTTATCTCGATGAAATGCGATTCGAGAGAATAAAGTTAAAGAGTATTCGAATTTGAGAGAATTAACTCGGTGAAGTGACAAATAGCGTGGTATTAGGGGAAAAGCTTGTAAACTTTAATGAAAACCGTTATTAAAGTTTCTTTTCTCTCTCTTTAGTCTCAAAGGGAACCAAAGTAGAAGCGCGGGTTGATAACTCAAACTGGTAAGTTACCTTTCGGCCTGTACGAAAACATTTGCTTATGTAGGAAGAGTAATTCTGTAAAATCGGGCGCCAACCTAACAGCCTTTGCCTCATTAGGGTACTTTCTTGCCTTTGCACTTTCTTCATATGTTCTGTGTACTAACGCTTGTGTCTCTCACTGAGAGAGCTTCTCGTTGAGGGAGTTTGGCGTCTCTAATCTATTGAATTTTACCTTTCACCTAGGTACATTGGTACAGTGTTTGCTTCAAAACCGAAAAAAGGATTTGCTTGCCGAGTTCGCGTCAAATTCGACATGTACCCAAAGGACAAGTACGACAAGTGGTAAGGGGATAAGTAACTTGACGAACGGAGTTATCTTTACCCAAAAGACATCTTCAAAAGTAACTCAGGAAGGATCGAGGGATGTTGGAGTTCGTCTCACTCTATGACAATAACAGACTCTTAGATAAGCAGAACAACTCCCCGAAATAGAGACTGGAGTCGGTCCATGCATTGATCTCATAGTAATTTAATTGCTTTTATTTTCAAGGATTTTTTTTCTTTAGTAAATCTTCTGTAACATTTCTGCAGGTTTGACCATCCCAGTGAAGATTTGAGAGTTCTAAAAGTGAGTCTGTCGTTGTTAAAGGTAGAACTACTCAGTATGTCTCGCACGTGGCCAAGTATTCTTGCAGTTTTGCTATAATCTAACATACTTCCTCACCTTTGATAAGACCATCTACCTCGTTGGAGTATCCTGAGTGACAGCTCAGTCACATCTCACTCCACAACCGCCAATATCTAATCTCCACGTAATTACGACCAACAAATCATTCTTAAGCTTCCACGTAATGGTCATTCGCGCCATAAATTTACCTCGTTGTTACAACCAAAGTTTCTTCTCGCCAAGGTGATATCCCATCAACAAGGATCCACTATAATGGTCGCGGCTTCAGTGATGATACAGTTTTGTCTAAGACGGCGGATGGTTTGTCGTTTATTTACATCGTTTGCGAGCCTCATAATAACGGAAACGATGACCTTTAGAAGGTTGCATAAGGTTTAACAAAATTGCGTGACGTCTAGAGTTTCAGATCGATTATATCAAGTTCACAGTCTTGGCCGAAATTTTTAGCTATTCTCGTCGCGTATTCATTGGTAGTTTAATGATATTGTAAGAGGAAGGTGCATACCCAATAGAGGTTAAAGGCGTATTAACGTAGTTGCCAGGAGACCGAGTGTGTGAACACTATTCCTCTCTGTTTTAAGCCTGTGGAAGAATCAGCTCCCAAGTCTCCAAGCCCAAGTAGAGAAGTGTCAAGCTCGACAATTGAAGCGCCAAGCAGTCAGCAGGAGCAGGATCAGGAAACACAGCCGCCAGCTCGACAAGTGAAGGAGCCTGTACAGTCCCCAGAGGACAACCGTGTGTCGTCAATGTCGGATGACACCCTTACGGCAGACCAGGAGCACCCTGCATTAAAAGACGTCGTTGGGTTGTTTAGGTTTGACTGTCATTGTTTTCGAAATTCTTTTTGATTTAGTTTTGGCAACGTCTGCTTATCTTGTAGACACAACTCCCATTACAAGATGCTGTCTTAAGTATATTCCGGCAAATTGTAACCTTCAATAGATACTGCTTTCTTATATGCCTCGGTAGACGAAGGGTGAAATCAGTACGAACCAAATCATTAACTTGTATCACTCTTCTTCACGTAATTAAACCAAATCCATTTTAAGCGACTCAAAAACATCTGGGAATATCTTCAGTAATTCCCTATAGAATTCCTGTTTTAATAAGAGTATGTTTTAAATGAGTTCTCTTTTATTTAGACGCTGTCTTTGCTATTTTGCTCCTCCGTCGTTTAAAATTTCAAAGGAGGACATTAAAGAGATGGGCACTGAGGAGCTGAGAGAATTTCCACTGGTATGAGTTAATCATATCAAGGCTTGCTCCAGTTACTTTTGTTTTTGATTTTTTTAACCTGCTCTCTACTTTTATCATTAGCAGTTTTTGAAGTTATTATTACGGTTTTTTTTTTTCAGGACAGCTTTATTGATGATTACGAAAAAGGAATTTCGGAGGTAAATGAATTTTTCCCGTTCCTTTTGTCTTTCAGTCCGTTATTTTTCGTATTTTTTTGTTATTTATTTTTCTTTTAATCGAACGAGTCAATTCATCAAGCTAATATTTTAATTACTTTATTGTGCTATTTTAGTTGATTGATGGTTTCCGGAAAAAAGGGGAAGAAGCCGATCAAAGAGCTACAAATGCCGAGCAGCGTTTGGCGGAAGCAAACAGCGAAAAAGAGAGATCAACGACCAAATTAATAAATCTGCGAAAAAATGCAGGAAAACTGCTTCGCTTTATACAAGAGGTGTGTTGACACCTTTTGATTTCTCGGAGCAATCGTCCCTTTTCGTGAATGTTTTTGATGATGCAGTCGTCCATTCCACTTTTGCGGCCGGCCACTTGTTTTTCTTGTAATGTTGTGTTTTTACGTTACTTAAGAGGTTTTTGTTGCCTTTTCCCCCGAAAATCCTAGCTTTTTGACGTCATTTTGTCGATGCTGGTTTCGTTTTCAGAGCCGCCTTAGATAACAGCGAATCGTCGAAATCGAATGGCGTTGTGTAGAATAATTCCGTGACAAAGTCGAGTATTATCAAAGTGCGACTGCATTGTTTTTCATTTTCGTTCCTTATAGGAATAAAGAAATTGCACATGGGCTATGTTTACTTTTAGTGCTTTCGTTTCATGATCCCCTTGGGCTAGGTGATAATGGCAAACAAAGCACGTGCATGTGATCTTCGTACTATTGAAGTAATTATACTAGCCTTTAAGCTCTTGTTTTGCCGTGTTCCCCCTCTAGGATCCCAATGACTGCGCAATAAGTGAGGATGATGTTTCAGACAAAGTGGATGAAATGATGGAGAACATAGCACAGCAGGCGGAGGACCGATGACAGATGCTTTTTTTTTTTTTTCTTCCAGTTCGCTGATTCTTTACGTGCCATTCGTGTTCTTTCAGTTTTATAGTACATCCATTTTACAAGCTGTGCGATGACTCATGGTTTGTTAAGCTCAACTCTCTTCCAATTTTGGTACAAGTCAACACGCGTTGGACGATAACGCACGTTCGGCTCGCGTTCAAAGATGCCTTTTTACTCGAGTTATTCCATACAACTTGAAGAAATTTCTTTAAATTGTAACTGTATACATATGCACAAATAAACGTTTTGTTTTCGTTAGAAATGTAAGAGATTTTTCTCAAACGTTCGCGAAATGTTTTTCTAAGAAGCATCGATGACTCAAGACATTTGAAAAGGAACAAGAAGGACTTCAAAGGCTGTTCGTTTTGATGGTGATCACCTGAAATTGGGAGTCAGCGATGCCTGAAGTCCCAAGTAAAATGTCACACATGCGCAGGAAATGTGCCTGGACAAGGAAGTCAACATTTCAGACACATAACCTCCCGAGGTTTATAATTTTTCAGTTATATGATGATATTTATTTCAGACGGACGTAGAAAGTCAGTTCAGTAACGTCTTTAACTGTAAAATATCTGTTTTTCAGAAACACAATGTAATGACTATTTTGTATTATTTTAAAAGATAAATGTGTGCATACGGTTTTTTGACTTGCTTGTTATCACACTGTATTGTTATCACACTGTATTATGATTCCTGTGCAACGTGTGAAGGAACTTGGCGTGCCATTTCGTGGTCCTCTAGTTGATTCCTACAAGGTGAAGGAGTCGTGTTAGTTGACATCTTAAATTCAGTGACTTAAAAACAAATATTGTTATAGTGCTTGTTGAAACCTCTGTAGGCAAGTACAGAAAACTAATGAAAACAGTATCAGGAATAACACCCTCATGACTTGTCTGTTTTCAAGTAAAAACTCGATGGTTCATATGGTGACTTACACTGAATCTTCCTAACCATGAAAACTACTCAAAAATTGTAAAGTGATAATTTTGGAATTAAATGGATCAGAAAACATAAAAGTATCTCGGACCACAAATTTTGACTTGGTTCCTTTTAACTGAGCGAATATTTTAAACAGTTAGGTATGTGACTTAGAATTCTAGTTATTGAGTGTTCGCTTGGGCAAAGTTGATCGGTGCTCATAATCCAGTACACAGACGCTTTGGCAAATAAAGTGATATTTTATTCAGTAGCGTGTCACTATCTTCTATCTATCTTCTCTTGAGAGAACGTCATTCACGTAAAGAATACATTAAAGAATTCCAGGATGTTTTAAAATGACGTAGCTGAGAGTATCAAATGATTTTTTTTTACTACAACCATTTTGAAATCACTGGTGGTCCCTGTAATCTGATTGGCTCTAATAGGTGCGACTTATTCACGAATCGTACCATTTTTTGCCGTAAATCGTATCTTTTTCCCAGCCAATGAGGAGGCTACACTAAAAAAACAAAACAACCAATTAGATTTCAAGGCTTATTTAAAGTAACCAATCAAATTGTAGGGAAATGAAAGACAGAGTATCATGAGGCAAATTTTGCAACTTTTGTTTCCAAAAAAAAAAAATGGATGAATTTATTTTCAAACCAGCTCTATACAACATCAATAAAATATTTGAACTGACCAAATTCTGTACTCGGGCGATTTCAAAATGGATGTAATAAAGTGGTAATTGAACCTCGTGTCGTGTAATTTTGGTCTGAAATCATACTTGTAATTTCAAATTGAACTCGCACTGCGCGCTTGTTCGATTTTGAAATCACGCGTATGATTTCAGCCCAAATTACACCCATTTTGAAATCACTGGTGGTCCCTGTGATCTGATTGGCTCCAATTGGTGCGATTTATTCACGAATCGCACCATTTTTTGCTTTAAATCACATCTTTCTCCCGGCCAATAAGCAGGCCACACTAAAAACGAAACAACCAATCAGATTTCAAGGCTTGTTTAAAGTAACCAATCAAATTGCAGGAAAATGATAGACAGAGTATGGTATGGCAAATTTTGCTACTTTTGTAACTCTTACTTTTTCCCCCCAAAAAATGGATGAATTTAATTTCAAACCGGCTCAGTGCTGCATCAATAAAATATTTGAAGTGACCAAGTCCTGTATTTGGGCGGTTTCAAAATGGACGTAATAAAGTGGTAATTGAACCTCGTCGTGCAATCGTGCAATTTTGGTAGGAGATCATACTTGTGATTTCAAATCAAACTCGCGCTGCGCGCTCGATCGATTTTGAAATCACGCGTATGATTTCAGCCCAAATTGCACTCCACTCAGTTCAATTACTATTATAAATTGTACTCCACTCAGTTCAATTACCATTATGTACATATATATTATTTGCCGGCTGGGAGGTCCGTATGGTGAAAAACTGTGACCGAGGTCTTGAAAATACTGCCCGAGGCCGTAGGCCGAGGGCAGCATTTTCAAGACCGAGGTCACAGTTTTTCACCATATGGACCGACCCTTAGCCGGTAAATAACATATTTATTGTTTTTAAACTTGACGAAATTCTTTCCGAAAGAACCCGAATGATTTAGGGCTGTAAATACGGCAAGATCTTCCATAAACTGAACAATTTTTGAGTGAGTAAATGGTAGTTAAAATAGAGGTGATGCAAATTAAAGAGAGATGCCTCAGCGAAACATTTTCATTTCCGTAACGATAAAGGTGATTTAAAAGGCTTCGAAACAAACTTTGAAACATTTTTTTACAAGTATCTGTCACAATCTGACACCTGTCAATTAGAGAGTGCGCAAGAAAAAAAAAGCGTAGGAACATTTGAAAAACATCAGAACTAGTTTGGCAAGGGCTGTCACGACAATGTTTTCTTCAATGATGTCAATGATCTAACGGAAAGTATTATTCACTCTTATCGACCATTCATTCATGTACGAAGATTTACCTCTATTCATTAAGTAAACGGCGAGGAAAGTAATTGTGAGTAAATTCAATTTTTTTACTTTGAAGTTGTGAGAGTTTGCTCGTTTGTTTGCTGCAATGGCGTGTGTGACTCTGGTCTTTCCTTCACAAAAACTAAATTCGAACGGCACACTCCAACGAGACTCAAGGGAATTTAATGCGGCCTTTTCTCAAAAAATTCCTTCAATTTCTGTTGTGCAATTTACGGTACAAATGTCTAAATTGAAGGGAATTGGAAAGACTTACTGGGAGCGTATATTTGTAGTAGAACTTAAATTAAAACTTCGCTCGCTCTTTCACTACGAACAAATTGCTCGAGAAAATTCAGATATTAAATGAATGAAAGTTCCATCGTTCAGTTTAACTGTAATCAAATACTTCGCGTGTCAACTTTCTGGGTACTTTTTGTGAACGATTAAAATTAATTGCAGACGGTTTTTAGGCCGCTTATCAACTTCGTAATGACACTATTGTTTATTCAAATTCATTCTGAAACCAATATTTTTTCTGTCAACCAAATTGATTTGATAGAGAGAAAAGAGAGGATTCATAAGTTATTTATCGGCTTGAGGTAGTGACCGACGTGTTTGCTTAAAAATACTGCCCAGCCGGAAAACGAGGTATATTTATGAAAAAAATGACAACGAAAGTTGGGATGTACTCGGCGACTCACGAAAGCGTTACCGTGGCCCGTGGGCAGAGATAGGAAAATACTGACCGGGTAAAGAACCAATCAGATTGCAAGATTCGTTACCGTGCCCTCTAAAAAAACAATAAAGAACTGTTATAAAATCCGAAGCTATAGTGGGATATTAACGGGGAGAAGGGTGAATTATTACACACCAACGAAGGAAAGAAAAACAGATGTAGTTCTGTCCCAAGTGTTAGAGGGAAGAGTTATTCAAACTTTATCCATTCTCAAAGGAAAAAATAGGGGCACTGCGTATATATATATGTATATGTATATGTGTGTGTGTATAAATATAAATATATATATATATATATATATATATATATATATATATATATATAAATATATATATATATATTTATATTTATGCATGCTCACTAGTTTTTCTAGTTTGAGCACTCTGGCATGGCTTAGATGATCCCACATATGTGTGATCACTTGGGGTGGCTATATGGTCTTACCTCCATCCTAGCATCAGCACTGCACTGATGAGGCCCAGAAGGCCGAAACAGTACTGTCTGCAGTTAGTTATATATAAATATATATATATATATATATATATATATATACTACAAGAATATACTGCAAGAAAAGTTGTCCGTATAGCTCAGAGTGAAATACACTAGGCTACCAAAGCGGGCCCCAATCAGGGGTTCAAATCCTGGCGAGGGGAACTTGTCTTAGATTTTTTAAATTTTTTTAATCATTTCTTTTCATTTCATTTTATTCAATATATTTGTTGGTTTTCCTATTTTATACTTCAATGATAATAGTATTTAATGTGTTTCAATACTACTCGCTTTTTCGTAAATGAACGGAGTTTTCTGTTTCATGGATGGCAAGTTTACTTTTTTCCTTTACCCTAAAAACGAGGAACTGTACCGCCACACAACTAAATTTCAACAGAGTATGTCAAAAGTAGCTTAATCATCACAAAAAAGCCTTATCTGAGTCAAAACACCGTTATTTCAACATTTTTATGGAGTTGGTCCATGTAGTGGGTGGCTCACGTGATATTTATATTTATCAATAAAGGGCAAAATTACTGAGCGCTGATAATCGAGGGCATTTTTAGTAATTAAGAGAGGGCATGATTACCTGTTAATGATTGGCTAATCCGTTGCATAGCAACCGTTCGTTATCTTGAAATTTGTTAAAAATAGACTGCGCGCGTGATTTTCCTTCGTATAAATTTTGCCCTTTATTGATAAACAAGTAATCCCATGAGACCTCGTACTATTAAGGATTAATTGCACTTAAGTTTTCAAAATTTTCCAAAATTGCCCGAGTCGCGAAGCGTGCAATTAATCCTTAATAGTATTTGGCCTCATGTGATTACCTATACAAAGCAGATTTAGTGCATCTCGCTTCAGGACACGTTCCTCGCAGCTCAGTCGAGGGAGCATTGGACCGCAAAAGCGAGCCCAGTCAGGGTTCAAATCCTGGCGAGAGGAACATTTCTTCCCATTTTTTTATTTTTCATCCACGTTTCCTTTTTCTTATGAACTTGTTATTTTTTCCCATTACACACTTCGATTATAAAAACCGTTAAATGTGTTTGTATCCTGCTTCCTTTTTCGTGGGTGAAAAAACGTTTCTATCCAGTTGATCACAAATTTACTTATTCCCTACACCCTTTAACTGAAAGAATGCATCTCAACTCGACTAAATTTCAACACTATGAGATATAACTGTTTGGTTATCATAAAAACATCAATTTTAATTAAGTCGAAACACTTTAGTTTCAACATTTTTCTGAAGTTAATCTATGCATTGAGTTGTTCACATGTTCAGTATATGCAAAAGGTTTATTAAAGGTCGTAAAGAGAAGTTCCCCGTAGCTCAGTAGGGAAAGGGTTGGCGGAGGCGGCCAAGTCAGGGTTCAAATCCTGGTGAGTAGAAGTAGTCTTCCATCTTTTAATTTTAATGATTTCTTTCTTTTCTCTTTTGTGTATTTGTTTGTTTCCCCGTTTTGTACTTCTTTGATAAAACCTAATATATCTCTTTTACTACTATAGCAAAGTTAAACAATTTTTTTTCTTTGCGACAGAAAGTTTTACGGCTGGGAGTCCTTTCTTCAATCAAATGATGTTCCTTGTCATCTTTATTTAATTCAAATTTTGCTACTTCCATGGAAACCGTCGGAGTCACACGTGAAATGACTCTATTTGTGATGCGTTCCCAAAAGGCATGGCAACAAAACAGTCGTCATGATTGTGACGTATTCATCAAGGATTGGTTTGTTCTCTCATTCGATATTCATGTGTATTCAAGTTGTGAAGTTTTCTTAAACTGAAAAGGTCAAGGACTAGAGGACGTGTAACTGTCAGGTCTCCGTGTTTGTGCCAAGAAAATGCAGAATCTGCTTGAAAGTTGTCTGAAGGTAAGCATCACTGATAGAAAACAGTCAGAATAGTTTCATCGCTCTTTCTAGAGGGCTAATGAACTAATTTAGCTAAGAGAAAGCTTTTGGTTCGCTTCTTGCTTCGCCTTCGACTTAAATAGATGTCGCTGATCATACCTATAGGATAGAACGAACGCTACTTAGCCGAAAATTAAGGTTACGTCAGGATTTCGAGAGAAATTAATCACAATTGGTGAAGTTTCGACCTGTGGATTATAGAAAAAGGCGATGATCCTCGCAAGAATATGTAATGCGAATAAAAGACGAAGCCACGTGCGCTTCATCTCTTTGTTGCCGAATGCGCAAAGGAAATGCGGGTGAAACCTTTCATGTTAATGAATAACCTTGTTAAAACGAAATCCTTTTCAAGAACATGGTATTTGCGACTCAAATTCCTTTAACCCACTCCTCTCATTTATTTGTAAAAGTTTCATGTCAATCAGCTTAACACTACACATTATTTCACACATCTCTGCTTACAGGATGACTGAGAGGACGAGGATGACGGCAAAACGAAGAATTCAAGAGAACAAACTGGAATCAATGAATGCAAAAGAAACTCTGCAAAGATAAGAACTTTGAAGTTTACTATATTGTTCTAGTATGAAAATGGTGGCTGCCTAAATTTCTAGATTTGCCGTTGTGAACGTCAGCTGATTGAATCATTTTGTCAAATACGAATGGCAGTTAGAAGAGTAGAGGAAGGTGAGGAGGTGTTCTTCTAAAAAAGACTTGCTTGAGGGGATGGCAGCCAGCATTTAAGTTGGATATTTTAAGGTGGCACTGTAAAGCAAACGGCTTTGGAAAGGAAAAATATGGAAATTAAAACAAGCACAGACTGTCCTGTCAGTGTCATAAGATTTGAACTGAGGAAAAAATATACGAAATTAAAAAAAAAAAAAAAAAAGAAATTCATCTTTGATGCCACAACAACACTTTTTTCGGGAAACAACTCTTGTTGTTCTTGTTTTTGTCATTTTTTATTTGGAAAACTACGATTTCTTGTAGAATAATTCGTTTGCTATTTTGTCAATACAATGATCAGTGCCGCCTTAGAAGATTCGCACATTTTCTTTGAAATGGACTAAAGAACGTGGGCAACTTAAAATCTTTTGGAAAATTATTCAAATGAGTTTCGTCTGATTGGCGTGTGGACAGTACATTCACCGAAATACACAATGACGAAATGGATAAACAGTACACTTGACATTAAGTTCATAAGAAAAGATTAAGGGACCTCCATTTACAAACTTTTATGAAACCCATAGATTAATTTGACGTATCATCCTCGAATCCGTAATCGCAACAACTTACAAATATGAAGATTTAAAAAGACGACGGTGACGCGTTTGACAAGGTCACCATAAGCCTGAAAATTGATCTGACGTAAAACAGAATAACTTGAACGTTTCTGTTTTAAAGAAAAAAATACAAGTATGACTTTAATAGACGAAAACAAAACTCCCTTCAAACGGGTGATTCTTTCAACCAATTGGTGACAATAGCCGTTATTCTTCGTTGTTAGAACAAATTAAACCAGAATTTTCTTGAGAAAAATACCAGTGATAATAACCCTTAAGAGATTTTAATACATTTTAATTTTCCTTCCTTGAAGAAACGGATTGATTTAGATTTTTTTGGTCTGTATAACTTGTTGCTAACTGAAGGTGTTTTGCTTAGTGTTAAATTTAATCAAAATGTTTGCTTTAAATTCATTGTTTGAACCAGGCATCAGGTTTTATCGTATTTATAATGTAGAAAGACCTCTTTCAGCCTGCAACTAATGTTACACAGGACGATAAGAAATTGTGGAGATGGAAATCTGAATTTATCGATGAAAAGTAAAAGGCAACTCAGACAAAAAAAAAAATCATGTCGCAGTAATTTCAAATACACGATATCGGATAGTCGTGTCTGAACTTTGCACCCTAAGAGAAAAAAAGGCTTAATTTGGCCCATGAGAAAGGGAGTTTGAAGATTATTTTGGTTTTAGTAAAGTCTTATCTCAGTAACTTTTGAAGATACGAGGAGTCGAGCAATTATCCAGATTTTCTTAAACTTGCGACCATAAAATCCAAAGGCTGAAAAAGGTCCTTTAGGTAGCAACATGACAAGCTTCACGAATGTTATTATGTAGCAGTAGATAATGGCTGCCATGTTTCTATCGATAGAGTAAGTAATGTGTATATATCACCTTGTGCAAAAGGAAAAAAAATCAAAGACCAAAAATTCTAAGGAAGAAACGTTCAAGGAAAATACGATTTCACTAATTTCACAAAAAAAAAACAACATAGGGCTAAGGCTGTTTAAAAATGTTTAGTGAGAAAAATTTGCACAAGGTGATGTTCACATATCTTTTGGCGGAAAAATTTAGGGGAAGCCGTTTTGAATTTTTTGTCGAAAATGTTGTCAGGGGAAGTATATATTTGAACGAATTTTTCTTGACACTTTTTTGATTATTTAATGGAAATTCACTAACTAATTAGAAGACAAAATACTTGTATTTTTGTTTATTCACTGAAATATGTTAGAACAAAAATAAAGATCACAAAATGAAACAGCAAACAACATTGTTGATTTTATTGACTTGTATTTAATAACAATATGGTTAAATATGCAAGAAACCTTACCATTCTGCAAAAAAGAAAAAAAACGGCGCATGCGTATTTTGGGCGCCTGTATTTTTTCTAAGTTTTTTGGCGGGAAAATTACGCCATTCTAAACAGATGTTACTCACAGAGTTTCAATGAATAAAAAAAACAAACAAACAAAAAAAAAAAGCGCATGCGTATTTTGGGCGCCCGTATTTTTTCTAAGTTTTTTGGCGAGAAAACTAAATGTTTTCAAACAGCTGTTACCGAAAAAAACCACGAACTTTAGAAAAAGTTTTTTTGGACCTCTTGTTCAAACTTGACCTTTGATGAGATTATTATCTTCTGGTGTTTTTTCTAGTTGTCGTCCATTCAACAATCTGCAGGAGCGAGGAACAACAGAAGTTATAAATAAATCCACCATTTCAAATTTATATTCATTGAATCATTCAAAAGCAAACCAACTTGCAAACTTTATCATTATTCGAGTTCGCTCTAGCCTTGCTAGGAGTCGGCCATTAATGTTATAGTTCTTCATAATATTTTTGTTCGTTTCTTTTCCTCACCGTTGATGTAGATATGAAAAGTTTTCAAAAATAAACAAATATAACCTGAACATGCAGATTGCCGTAAGCCCAGTACAGTAATTATCTTAGTCCAGGACGACTGTGAATCTTTTTTTGCATAACAACAAATGCACGAGCCAAAAATAATTCGTGAACGATATTATCATAAGTAAAGCGAGTTTCTTTGCCTCTTTTCTATTCAATTTTTTCATTTTTAACTTAGAACGTAGCAGAATTCGAATACCCCATTCTGTATCATTCACTACAATGTGTAGCGTTGTGATTTTGCTAAAGAATCTTGGAAATCGCGAAAAGACAAACTTTCACGAGCAAAGGAACATGTAAATTTGATGGCATCACCTTACCTCTATAATATCAGTGACGTTAACCTCTTGTTGGTTGTTAGCAGATTACGTAGGGAACAACATGAATGTTATATGCCGAAAAATAGATATGAACAGTACCGACCCGCAGAAAATTTCGACAATGATTTTAACACATATATTTGACTTCATAAATGACTCAGACTGAATTAGAAAAGTTTTTAAAAGAATTATTGAGATATCAGCAAAACTGATTGGCCTAAACCCAAACTGTGAATCCTTGCGTCAACAAACAAGTTTTACGTGGACTTCTATGCATCGATCTTTGCATACAAATTTGGATTTTGATCAAAATTGTAGATACTTTTTTTTTCATATACAGCTTAAAATACTATTGATATGTTGGCATCATTTCATAAATTAGATATCGATGCCATTCAGAAACAAACTTTAAAGTCTCAACAGCCATATTCCAGAGATAAAAAAATTTTGTAACAACTCGAATTGGAGAACAATATTATGGTAAATGGTGTATGCCAAAAATGACTAAAAATTGTTGATCAAAAGCTCGTGCTCCTGGTCTCCGCTGCATTTTGGTCATTTTCTTATCATTTTACTGCAATGATTTTTTTGAATTTACTCATATTTTTTTTAGCAAATTTTCATGTTAAAAACAATCTGACGTTAAAATATTTGCTCAACTCCTAAACTGATACAGCAATCTGCATGCACCGACTATAACCAAAATGTATTCAACTAGTGTTAAAATAGTTACATCATATAAAGCAATTAACTTACCTTACGAAAATAACGTGTCCTCCCTCGTCTCTCTTGTGATTCTCTTCCACTCCCTTTCCCTTTGCTCCTGATTTCTGCCTGTATTTATCTTGAATTCAACATCTGCCTGATGAAAAATGAATGCAAATTGAAGATCTTGAAAAAATACGACAAAAAACCTCAAATCATCGGTTGTGGGTAACTTTTTTTTTCCTTTTTTCCCCAGGTGGAGTCAGGAAGGATCCTAGACATCTGTTCTCTGTTTGATTGACTTATACCTAAACGTTTTTACCGCAAGTTTTCCTTTATTTCCAGATTCTGGAAAGCCTCAATCACTCACTTCCAAGATCTCTATATCAATTCCCCATACCGTCCGACAGGAATTTCTTATAATCTTGCTTTGAGAATTTCGTGTTGAATCAAACAATTTTTCCCCGTTGATAGCTGGTCAAACAGTTAGCCACTTAGCCAGTCAGCCAGCCAACCAGTCAGCCTGTCAGTCAGCCACTCGGTAAGCTAGTGAGTAAGTCAGTCAGTCAGCAAGTCAGCGAGCCAGTCAGTCAAACAGCCAGTCAGTTAGTCAGTCAGCCAGCCAGTCAGTCGGTGAATCAGTCGCCAAGTCAGTCAGTCGGTGAATCAGTTGCCAAGCCAGTCAGCCGGTCAGCCAGTCAGCAGGCTAGGCACTGATTAAGTCAGTCAGTAAGTCAGTTGGTCAGCCAGTCAGTCAGTCAGCCAGCCAGTCAGTTAGTCAGTCAGTCAGTCAGTCAGTTAGCCAGTCAGCTAGCCAGCCAGGTAGTTAGTCAGCCAGTCAGCCAATCAATTAGCGAGCTAGCCAGTCAGTCAGCCAGTCAGTTACCAAGCCAGCCAGCCAGTCAGGCAGCCGCTCAGTTAGCCAGTCAGCTAGCCAGTCAGTCAGCCAGTCGGTCAGCCAGCCAGCCAGCCAGCCAGCCAGCCAGCCAGCCAGTCAGTCAGCTACCAAGCCAGCCAGCCAGCCAGCCAGCCAGCCAGTTAATCAGCCAGCCAGTCAATCAGCCAGCCAGCCAGCCAGCCAGTCAGTCAGTCAGCCAGCCAGCCAGTCAGTCAGTTAGCCAGTCAGCTAGCTAGCCAGCTAGTCAGTCAGTCAGTCAGTCAGCCAGTCAGCCAGTCAGTCAGCCAATCAATCAGCCAGTTAGCCAGCCAGCCAGTCAGTCAGCCAGTCAGTCAGCCAGTCAGTCAGCCAGCCAGTCAGTTAGTCTGTCAGCCAGTCAGGCAGCTGCTCAGTTAGCCAGTCAGTTAGCCAGCCAGCCAGCCAGCCAGCCAGTCAGCTAGGCAGTCGGTCAGCCAGGCAGCCAGCCAGTCAGTTACCAAGCCAGCCAGCCAGCCAGCCAGCCAGTCAGCCAGCCAGTCAGTCAGCCTGTCAGCCAGTCAGGCAGCCGCTCAGTTAGCCAGTCAGTTAGCCAGCCAGTCAGCTAGCCAGTCAGTCAGCCAGTCGGTCAGCCAGGCAGCCAGTCAGCTACCAAGCCAGCCAGCCAGCCAGCCAGTCAGTTAGAGCCACATAGTCAGTCAGAGCCAGCCAGTCAGTCAACCAGTCAGTCAGTCAGTAAGTGTCAATAAGTCTGTCAGAAAGTATGTCAGTTAGTCTGTCAATAGGTGTCAGTCGGTCAGCCAGTCAGTCAATCAGGGATCACCTAGTCAGTCAACTGTTCTGTCAGGTCGTCAGTCAGTCTGCTAAAGAACACCTTCTATACTGTACATACATACAAGCGCTTTAGAAAAGCTAAAGAAAATTTTTCCTACCGACATACCAAAACTCAGTTTTTAAAATGTGTCAGTAAATTAGCTAAGGCCTAAATTGCGGAGTAGTAACAAAATTAATGGTTCGAGCAGCTAAAGCTACCTTGGCTTGAGGAGAAACCACTTAGGAAGCATGAATAAATTACGCCATGGAAATACAGCCTTCGTACATAAAATTATCAAATTCACAACCTCCTTCAACGTAGAAAACAAATAAGCCGACATAATTCCACATCTGATGGACTACCACCAACCTATGTTTCCAAGAGGTTGCTTAAAATAAAATATAAATGCTTTTGGCGCTAATTTCAAATTACCTTTCCAGTAGATGTTTCCAATAGGCGTTTAACTTGCTTTTATTAGTCCGTTCCTACGTCCCACCAAAGCATTTCATCTGTCCGAGCTGAAGGCCATGTACAATGAAGGTACCAAAGATGAGTGTGGGTGAGTATGGAAATGTTGACAGAGGTTGCTTTCTTTGTCAAAACATAACGTTTAAATTTAGCTTCGGTCGCCATTTTATTCCTCGTGTGAAGATACACGTGATAGTCGAATAATTAAATTTGAATGAGGGACACTGATCTGTGAGTTATGAATATTAAATGTTTTGCCTCAACCACGGACCGCAATCCTTTAGTGCCTTTGGAAACTCTATTTGAGTCAAAACCAAGTACGGTAAAAAGGAATGACGAGGAAAATTGACTGAGACGAAAGTAGGCTTGACAGATGGTCAAATATCAAACCGATGGATTAAATGTCTACGAGGGAAAAAAATAGGTACAATAGATTACAGGTAAAATTACTATGAGAAAAATTACAAGTTCCCAACGGTAGGATTTGTTTCCCGGTTAGATTCGTTGCCGCGGTGGTAAGCTTTTTACCTAATGATTGGTTCCATGCTACGTCAAACACCAGCCGCCCCCCGCAGATGTCACGTTTCACAATGCAGTAATTACACAAAATTTAAGATCCCTTGTCTTACAACGAGCAGCAGCGCAAGTAGGGATCTCTCTTTTATGCACAGTTAGCATTTCAAATGAGGAGCAGAGTAACAGGTACGATGCGCTGCGTCAAATATTTTATGTTCTTTTTCAACGTCTTGTTCTGGATAAGCGGTGTTGGCCTTGTGGTGTTAGGCTGTCTTGGGGAGCTTCTATATGGCGATTACAAAAACATCACACAAACAGGTTTCACCTCAGCCTCGTTTATCCTTATAGGAGTAGGATCTGTAATTAGTCTGCTCGGCTTTGCTGGTTGTTATGGTGCAGTCAGAGAAAATTACTTCATGCTTAAGTGCTTCTCGTACTTGTTGGTCTTGCTGCTGATCGCAGAAATCGCGCTGGGCCTGTGGTTGTACTTTGCACATTTCAATCCACACAAATTTCTTCAGGATTTTCTCAGCAACATCCTCAGCAAGTACGAAGATGACAAGGATAAGCGAGAACTAATCAACAGAATCCAGCGAGAACACGAGTGCTGTGGGTCAAAAAGCTACAGAGACTGGTACCATTCAGATTGGAACGCTCAACGCCAAAACAAGAGCGTGTACTATTCGGTGAATAATGTACCGCAGTCGTGTTGTTTATCAAACACAACACATTTAGAGAGTTGTGGAAACGATTTAGACACTGCCAGTAAACCAGCTGAGAAGTTTGTCCATACCGAGGGCTGTCTGCGATTAAAGGCGTTATTCTCGAAACACTTGACCTTTATGATTTCTCTTGGCGCAGGGGTCATGACAATACACGTCCTGGCAATTCTGTTTACGTGTTGCCTCAGGCGCGCAATCAAACATTCGAATCTGCTACACCAGGGCGATGGAATCCTACTCATTTCGACGTAATTGGTATCAGAATAGCAATACAATGAAAAGCGCGATTGTTCTTGTAAATGACTATGCGGGAGGATAGATATGACTCGATTGACACGTCACACAATTGCTACTGATGTCACACAATTGCTACTGATGTCACGCAATCCTTCAAGATCCAGGACTTTCTAAATTCGTGAACTACAGGAGTTATCAAAATGACATAACAATGAGTAACATCAGGTAGATATTTATTAAAAATAATTCAACTCGGTGACTTTCATCATTGAAATGGGAAGGAGTGATAAATCAAGAGGGGCCATAAATACTTAAAGAAATGAGTATACAATATGTATTCTTTGAATTGTTAAATTCAGCTCTATAGTAATAGGCATTCAAGTGAAAACTGTGAATATTTTATAGGACTTGTTTTCACGATTAAATTCTTTGTAAAACTGACAAGAAATACGTCAAATTTTGGTTGGTAACGTAGTTGCATCAAGCTGTCATAAAAAAGCGTTCAGTGGTACAGCCCTTAAATTGCTTAAAATTCATGACCGGTCTCGCAAGAGAGCGAATAGTTTATGTTATCCTCGTATTACTGCAGATCTTATAACAAGCTTTCCTTTTGATATGCTTTCGATATGGCTGAGAGATGTTTCAGTCTCTTTAGCCGAGTAATGCAATATTTTCTTTTCTTTAAGAGACTACGAAGTACCTCCATGGCATCGACAATGCTTGGATGGCAAATTTTTAGTCTTCATCACTATCTGCTACAAGTACTTCATCTTGTGACACACCCTGTAGAGGAAACGGAACATGACACATAAGTATCATCACTAGCAAAAAAAGATAGTCTTTCTCGAATACGTGAAAATTGAAGGTTTTACGCTTTCCTTAATGCGTCGACAGTAACCCTGCGATTTTCTGCGAATGACTACGAGAGGGTAATTATCATTTCCCAACACGTCTTAAGAGGGGACACTGGCAACCAGAGAGTCAATTACACGCCAATGTAGTCTTAGAGTCCTGACTCTAACTAAGCTAAAAAGAGCTTTAACCCTAGCAACCTTTTTCATAGTGAAAACGACCGTCAAGTAAACAGTTAGACAGCTAACAGGAGCCGAGGCAGAGAGCAAAATGAAAGATCTTTGAGAGAAATCTAAGATACACGCGATGAAAGATCTCAACTGCGGACCGAGTAACGAAATTTTAAGTTGCACAATTTTAAACCCCAGAGTCGATAGAGCGCCCATCGAAAGATTTCAGTGTCAATCGAAAGCACATCAAAAGACCTCAGAATCTATGGAGCGCTAAAGGAATAACATGAGACTCAACTTGGAGCACATCAAAAGGTTTCACTCTCTGGAAATAGATTAATTCGTTGTTTATGTCACGAAAATCAGTATAACTTACTTGCTGTTTAGAAGCGGCGAAAAACATGGATTTAAACTGAAACAAAGAAGACAAAATTTGTGAAAAAAAGTGAAATAGAAAATGACAAATTAAAAGAAAAGTTGCGTTCGTAGAATTGATACAGAGAAAGTGCAAATTCCAACGAGCTTATGTCCCTTTTTAAGTCAAACAAAGTTATTCAAAAGCTCTGCGGATAAATTCTCTATAGTGAAGTCAAGTGATAATAGAGAATCTTTTTTATAATAATTGAATACATTTACACAAAGTACCTTTTTGTGGGGTGGGGTCCCCGGAACAAAATCATAATCTTCATCAGCATCTACATCCATCGAGCTGTCATCAGGTTCCACTGGACGTCTCTTTGTCTTCTTTGGTCCAGTTTGATTTAACGAGTTCTCGTCAAGGCTGATGCAACTGTCACCCAAGGAAGGCTGATTGAGAATATACAGTTATTTTAACATTTCTTAGTATTGGTAACATAACAAAATTAGAGCAGGTGATCTGTACATGGTTTCTGAAGGTTTCGCCCGCTTTATGGAGGTTTCGCCCCATTGCAAGTTCGCTCCCTACAATTGCTAAAACTAGTTCGCCCCATTTAAGAAAGCTACTTTGTCCCCATCGTCATTTGGTACGAACTTGTCAAGGTGGAGGCCAAGTTGTAAGAAGCCGGCTTGCAATGGGGTGAAACCTCCAGAAACCAGTGAAATATGTCCCGTTCTTATTCAAGGATTTTCCATCTCATTTTGATACTCATGGCACTTTGGGAGTAGAGGTTATCCCTAAAGAACGCAACATGCTGGCCCTGCCTGAGTCAAACTGAAATGATCCATTTGACAGGTATTTACTCAATACATTCCTGTACGAAACAAACGTGGCTAATAATTTACGATTGTCTTACCATGTCCAAATTCTTCATAAATGATACATCTGGAAGGAACAAGGGGACAAACGTTACTACAGTATGATTTTCCTATACATGCAATTGCACGTAAATATGTTGCGTGAGTCATCCTCACAGACTGTCCATAGCAATTGCACCATTTTACATAAGAGGCGATACAAAGTAATGATGAGCACTGGGTATCCCCTGACAAGCAGAATTCGTCATCCTATCAAATCCGAGCCGAGGATGCACGCACCTCAGACATAAGACCTGGGGCGTGGCAAGGGGTTTCTAGGACCCCTTTTTTGACGAAAAAAGAAAAGATAATTCACAGTTGTGACACAGCCTGACATGCCCAAACTGCCAGTAAGAAGTTAGTGGTAAGTTTGCCTACAGTCTTATAAACCGCTGGATTGATAGCATAAAACCCAACTAATTCCTTCTTGCAGTGGCTTCAAAGTAGGTAAATATTGAGTAGGGTAACCGAGAGTATATAGAAGGCTTATCCTTTGAATAAATTGTAAAAGCATTTGGGTATAGGCTCTAAAAGGACCTTAAAATTGCTATTTAATATTGACAATTACAGGCTTTATTCAAATAAAAAAAAAAAAAAAATTAACCACTTTTTGCCATACCTGTGACCGTACTAGGCGGTGTTTGTATGGGTTGAGCACTGCCACGCCTACACATGAGTTAAGGAAGAGCACACATGAGGGTTTTATTGAGGAAAGCAAGGATAGAAAGTCTCACAGTAGTTTCTAAAAATGGTTGATGGCCATCATAATGAACACAAACATTACAGACACCTTTTTGTTATTTCTAAGCTGAGTGAGAACATTCAAAGGATACACAGAAGTGTTTGCACTTTCCTGACTAGCCTCAGGGATGACTGAAAGATCTTTCTTCCTCGCTGTAAACACATCTACAACACAAATAACAATAAACTCGAAAGAAAATTTGATTGAAATAAATACACCATTGTGCACATGGTATTGACCTCATCATCATCTTTGCCTGCTGTGGCAAATGTTTATTTAAAGTTGAAGGATTTGATATCAGTTCAGAGCAAATTTTCTGCAACTCAGAAAGAACAAAAGGATCACATCTTGAAATGGTTCCTTAGGTTGGTCTATGATAATTAAAAAATAGAAATGTATAAATTTTGTTGTTTAAATTGGATTTCAATTCAATATGACTTCAAGCTAGTTGTAATATTTTTCCCCATTCCAAGTGCATTATCATAGTCCTTAAACAAAAGAAATCACAAATCAAACAACTAATAGGTTAAATTTGTTTTGAACAAAATTGGACAATACAGAAATTAAATTGAACAGGAATTATTTAGACTACAACAGATATGTAGCTCATGATTTTAATTTTTCAAAAGGTAGATAACTCTATTCACCATGGCCAGTTCAATCCCTTCCTGGTAGACAGCATGATATGTTTTGCAGAACTGTGTCCATTACAGAGAAGTGAATATAACTATCTGAGTTTTTTTTTTTACCTTGATAAGGAAATGAGTCACTAAAGAATTCATCCAGAACTGATTTATTGGCATCTTTACCTCTGTGATTACAAATTGAAAAATTAAGAAACTTTAAGATCATTCACTGAAAATCTACAGCTTAAAATGACACTTGTGAGGCACAACTATTGAAATTAAAATCATCATTCGTCTACCACTGAAGAGATCCAAGGGCTCTTCACACTTACTTACAAATACAGTCATATGATAAAGTCATGATACACACAATATTCACACAGTATGACAATCAAGTACCTTTGGCTTGTCTCCTCTGCAGTATTCCCAGAATTGCTCTGACTTTTCTTATAATAAGTTTTCCCTTCACTATTTTGAGATGGCCCTGGAGTTTTCTCTTTGAGCAAGACTTTATCAACCTCTGTCATGTCCATATCACCATCATTATTTTCTTCATTAAACAAGGAGTCATTTTGTTTGGTGTCATTGTAATGATTGTTAGTCTGGGAGTTCTGTGCAGTCTTGATATGTGAACTGGCACCCTCTCTCTGTTTAACTTGGTCAGGGTTTGTTGTTGGAGTTGTCTTTGCAGAGCTAATCAGCACAATCCAAAAAAAAAAATTCAACCTTTACAAATAAATTTTTTGATCACTATTGAACAAGACTAGCCTTCAAAGATGAGAGTGAAAATGTTTACTCTTAAAAATTTTGTTTAAACTTACTAAACTCTTGACATAACCTGCACAGAGGGAGTGGTTTGTCAGATCGTATGAGTGACTATGTATATATTTAACTTTCTAACCATTTGACATTCCTATCTTTTGGAACTTTTTTAGCAGATGTGGTGGGTGCTGCTGTGACAGATGCTTGAGATGACTGGGTGGAGGACTGGTGATCAATTAAAGTTGCCAGCACAAAGTCAGCTTCATAAGTTGAGTCTCCATCCATACTGAACACTATGGGTCTGAAGAAAATTTCATGTCAATGATAACTCCTTATAATCTGCAGCTCAGGGAATAGTCTCTGACTTTTCAAAGTTGAGGGTCAGGCAAGAAGTCCTTTTGGGTTGGAAATATACAATCTAGTGAAAAGTTTTTTGGTACAAAATGCAATAGTGACTCTCTGGGGTGAAAAGTGCAACTTAGTGCTTCTTTGTATTTTTTATTGTATTTTATGCAGGAAAACACGTTTCTGGGTTATACACTTGGACCCAAATTAACAATTTTTCCTGTTTGATTTTTAAGTAGCACTCTTCTTTCTCCCTCAACTGTTCATAATCTGCCCTTGTATAGTTGTAAATTTTTTTGTGATATACTAACCTTCCACTGGTTTCAAAATGCATATTTATTGGTTGACTTGAGAACTCAGCAAATGTTAAAATAGCCTGCAATACAGAAAGGTAAAAATGCTGGCAATAAAAGTTGACATCAATGATAAGCAGATTTGATCAACTGCATATTCTCAGAGAACTTTTCACCTTTTTTATTGCAAAGATAGCAGTGTTAATTCTTGTCCAAATAAATCTGATCAAAATTAATTTTAGCTTCTGTCATGAAATTTTTATGGTTAGTTGTATACTTACCCTTAGCTCCTTGAGACAAAATGTAACCTCTGTATCAACTCCAATTTGATAGTTATCAAACTCTTCTGGAGCTAGCATCATTTCTGTGTGAATGACTCGATTTGGTTCTATAAGAAAAGAGGACACATTTAGCACTATACCACAATAGTGACAATGATTGTAAGCCTCCAAAATAGAAGCCAAGAAATAATTGATATTTTTAACAAATGCTAGAGTGAAATTCTAGGATTCACGGTGGATACATGTTTCCATGCATATGTACAGTGGACTCTCGTTCTGCGGACACCTTGCTATTATGGTTATGGACGCCCTGCCATTGTAGAAAATAGCCAGCCCCCTGGCAAAACCCATAAAGAAATGATTGCAATAAACTCCTATTATCATGGATGCTCACTAATACACCCTACCACAATGCAGACACTTGCAATGCACACACACCCCCCAGCCCCTCCCAGGTGCAACATTCAATTTTTTTTTTCCCCTGGCTATAGCATACATTTTGTCCAAAATCCTGACTCACATAATATATGTAAAGCAACATTACAATAAAGGAAAATAAAGAAACCATTCTTCAATTGGATGCAAGCATGAGAATTTCCAGCTTGTGGCCAGACCTTTTTCCTGTTTGTGAGGCCACATTAGAAACTTAATGTCTGGGTAGTTACATGTCATTTCATATTTTTAGAGACAAAACAATACTTTTTTCTCTCATACCCTGCAATTACTGACTCTTGTTACAAGGGACACTAAATCTTCCCCCTGTGGGTGTCTGCAATAATGGGAGTTGACTGTTTTCTGACACCATTTAGACTACCAAGCAATATCAGATATAGTTTCAAAGACTCTCAAGAACCTACAGTTACTTCTTACTTATTCAGTCGGGGATGAAATTGAAGTCACTGTATTTTTAACTGATCAAAATAAGGTTTGCTCACACTGACAAGGCTCTTGAGATACCCATCTGTTCAGCTACCTATAAATAGTTGATTTTTTTTTGCCACTGTGACTTTCTAACTATCAAATAACAGTCAATTTTGCTTTTTTTTTTTTTCTTACCAGGCTCATCATCCACATAGTTCTTGACTTTTAAGGTCTCAGGACTGACAACAAGAGTTATTTCTTCTTGGTTGTTTGGAAAGTTAACCACTGCATCATTGAGAATTCTGTGAAAAGTAGGAAATATCATGTTATAATTGGAACTCTCCTTAAAGGCTCACTGATACAGAAAGCTCTACAAATGTTCTGCAAGAAAAAACTGATTTTTATAAAAGTGCAAACAAACACCATGTAAAATTGACAAATTCTTGTAAAAATCCAAAGCTAGCCGAGGATACTTAATCATGAGTTTCCCTTGAGAATCTGCCTTGTAGGAGCTTTGAACATCAGATTTCACCATGGCAATTTGGAAGACTGATGAAAAAAGGCATTCAAACTTTTCTTACTTGGCTTGAGTTGTCATAAAATTTGGACACAAGTCTTTTGCAAACACAGCTTGCAAGGTTTCGCACTCTAGAAATGTCAAGTTGTAAGTCTTTGTAATGCCTGTAAGAATTCAAAGAAAGAAAAATAAAAAAAACATTAAAAAAAATTTATATGAGTTGACAATTAGTGTACCTAAAGATTGAATTAAGACTTACATTTGTAAAACTGCAGCAACTTTTTGTGTCTAATTTTTAGGCCAATTGTTGAAAAGGAAAAAAAAAAAACAAGTTCAAAACCCAAAAATAAATAATCCTGTTATGTTGGAATAATTGCAACTGTGGTAATATGGCCTCCAAAACTTTTACAATGTTTCCTTCCTGGCAGCCATCATTGTGTTGTGTTCCTGGGCAAGATATTTTACTCCAACAGAATGTCTTCTGCCTTGGAGAGAGAATGTGTTCACCAAACTGTCTGGGATTCCTTACAAAATGCTAAAGAAGAGCAAACTAGGATGTACAAATATTTCATTCGAGGTGATTTAAATACTCTTTGAAACAGTTTCTTCATTCTATAGACATCGGACAACTTTTTTTCTGTGTGGACCTCCTACAGACTTACATTGTAAGTAAGACTGAGTGAAGTTTACTTAAGTTTACCATGTCTGCAGTAGAACAGAAAAACCAGCCTAGCCTCCCTGACATTCAGATCTATTTTGCACTGATCCACTGTTTTCTCAATTGTGTTCATGGATTTAAAAGCCGACAGGCATGACTGTAAATAAAAATGCAAAAAAAAAGGTCACTTAAGGCTCTACACTGTACACTGGGTTTTATAGCACTGGGAAGGCAGAGGTGTTGTCCCTATAAGTGTTATTCTCTGGAACCTTCTGCGCAAAGACATGAGTTTACATCTAGGAATATTACAATCGACTTTTGGTCCTTGAACAAATATTAGTTTACTTTAAGAAATATTACAATCAACTTGTGCTACTTGGACAATGTCTTCTTTCAATTTGTTTTTGTTTTCTGTTCTGCTTTGTTTTTTCTCTGTGCAGTAAAATACTAGAGGTCTGTTGAAAGAAATGCCTCTTGAACCTAGTGCATGTTACACACCTGTAACAGTTCCTAAATTTAAGTTATTTACTGCATTCTATGCTGAGTCAGACTTGGTCTTGAAACTGTTGAGCAGTGGTAATAAATACAGTTATGTAAACCAAACATTCCTCTGACCTTCATGGCAATCTTGCATCTTAATAAATCCTCTTCCTCTGAATCCCCTGCCGATTCATCTGATCCATCATCATAACTAATAAAAAAGCTTTCATTGAAGAGAAAGCAAGCATATGCTGAGCGAGATGAGCTGACTGTCCTTAGTGCAAGCTGTTATAAAGAGAAGTGAGAGTAAGTAAAGAGTAATTATCCATCTTTAGTCTTATCATTGTAACCAATTTTTTCCTATCGAATGGTAGGGGGGAGGGGACCCAAGTAAATCCTATTGACTCTCACTGTTCCTTTGCTATACTTTCCTCAGCGACTCAATGCCAGGGGGGTGGGGGAGGAGGGTAACCAACGTGGGTCCTGATGTGCTTATTTCCCACTACCCCCCTTCCCTGCACACAATGAAAACCTTCCTTGTTTGCTTCTGTTGAGATGTTTCCTGGGATCCCTCACCCTTCTTGAAAATTCTTGCCAACGTACCTGCAATTATTACTGTATCTGAGAACTTTCGGACTATCACATGATTTTTTTAACTCACCCCTTCTGACAGAGCCTCCAGATACAGCTCATTACCAATCTTGGATAAACAATGGATTGCCTTCGCAAACACTGAAACACACACGAAAACGTGTTGAGAGAGCGAACGAAATCTTAAAGTCATAGATAAGTTAAGCTTCGATCTAAAAGTGAACACACATTTCACTGATCTGCCTGGAATAACACAACGCATCTTCAAACACAGCTATGAAGATTTTGTCATTTTTGCGACCATGATATGCTTCTCCTTGGATAAATCATCTCCATTTCTTTCCTAAGATTCATTTAGTTCTTACTAATGAACCATTTTCCTCGTCTTACTTAGGAATGTTTAACATGTCCGAAAAAAAAGAAACAAAATTCAAAATGGCGCCAGTTTTGGAATCCGCTGACAAGCTAAACATTAGGCGCGCTTCTCAGGTAACCGCTCACTAAACATGGCGTCCACTAAAACAAATCTACCTGCGTGGTTACTGCTCTCTAAAGACGATATCACAAGATCTATTGAGTGGAAGGATTTAACATCAGAGCTTTTCGATGCAGTGCAACATCAGCTTACAGAAAACCACGTGTCTTACTTTTCCGATCTCACAGATTCAGAGAAAGTCATGTTTCTTGATCGTGCTGGTAAGCTTGTGCGTGACAGCTCTTCGTGTCAAAAGCTGATGGCAACAGTTTCGGAAACTCTTGATCGAAATCTAAATGAAGAAGTTACCCAAACGATTATCGATGCATCGAATACACGTACAAAGGCAGAACTTCTTCTTCAAGAATCCTCGAAAGCGTCCATTAGTTTGTTGCAAAGGTGGCCGGATCTTAAAACCAAATTGTTTGCTTGTTTGAATCGTCCTTTACCGACAGAGTTGCGAAGGGCAGTATGGAATTGGTTTCTAGCGAATCCGATCGTTCGAAAAGAATATTTAGAAAAGGTTTCGAGAAACAAACAAGACACTGTTTCACGACACGATGCAGCCGTTGGACAAAAGTGCAAAGCTTTCTTGTCCTCAGAATCAAGTAATTTTAGGCTTGAATCTTATCCAGCTTTGCTGAATATCATGAAAACTTCAATATCCTACCGGGACGTGAAAGTTAGTAGCACATCAACGATAGTTGACACAGACTTCTTGTTGGCCATACCTTTTGTGAAAGTAATGGTTGCAGACACTCATGTTCAACTGATAAATGCTGAGGAAATTGCAAGCTTTGTTGAAGTTTACTTTACCTTCTTGGATTCAAGACCATCTTTAATGAAGGACTCCAAATCTAAGGTTATTTTTCTGCTAAAGAAAGCAAGAATTCCTTTGCAGCTTTACTGCTCTGGGATATCTGTACGTATGGGCATTGAAATTTCTGTTCAGTGTAAAAAAGTCATTTTTCCTCTGTTTTCCATAGGAATTCCTGTTAGCACAAAAACAGTTTGGTAGTAAAATGGCTGACTACTTGAATTCCAAAGATCAGCAGCTTGCATTAACTCTGCAGAGAATATTTTCACATGGTAAGGCAGTTGTTGATAGAGATGAATACCCAAATATCAGCCTGTGTGAAAAATTTGTGGCATTCCCCTGGTCATGCACCTAATTTTTCAGCAAATTATGAATTCTCAACTGGTACCTCATTATACAAGAGGAAGTTCAACCCAGTATGACTATCTAGGATGGTACTATTTTTGAGGCTAACATCTTTTAGTGTTGCTATTATGTAGGCTTTGTGTGAGGTGGACATGGACTACACAAGTTCAATTTACTGATTCTTGTTTATAATGTGTAAACACACTGTAATTCTTTTTGAACAGACCAGACAACTCAGTTGGCAGAAAGTCTGGCAGCAATCATGAGGTCATATGTAAGGTGCATGTTTGTTGGTAAGATTTGACTAAAACTGATCTCAATGTGTTTAAGTCTTGATCGTAGGCATCCAAAAGTAACACTGATTGGATAGGACACACAACCCATTAAACTAAAAATAGTATTCATCTATTCTACACTGTTCTCCTCATCGTTCCTTTTGTTTTTGTGACCTTAAAACTTGATTCAAGCATGATACTGTAAGGATAAATAAGAAACCAGTCACTCATGGGGTTAAAGGGTTAACTTTCACATTGCTTCTTTCTACCCAAGAGTGAGGTGTGATGGACATTAATATCCCATCAGATGGAGTTGCTATACTCCTTCTTATCTCTTTCTCTAGAACAAGGAATAAACTCTGGAAATTATTGGACTCAGAAGACTTCACATTTTAAACCGGTTTTTTTATATCTTGGAAAAATCACATTGCTATACTTGTATTTTTCAGGGTTTCTTTCCCTTGATGTGGTTTGCTACATTTGGGACCAGTACATTCTGAGTATGAAACTTCCTTCCTTCAACTGTATTGCAACATTCTCAGCTGTCATGCTGCTGTTGTTGAGAGATGAAATCTTAGTGTGCAGAAATGTAAGACTTAAATACCTTATATGTCCTAGTTTTATTTAAGGTTAAATGCATACAAGAATGGTGATTATGAGATTTTCACTCTTTTTGCCTGATTAGACCAAAGAGATTGAGGAAGTTTTGCTTGCTGGGAGCAAAAAACTCACCATAAGAGACTTTCAAAGAGTGGTAGGTGCAATGATTTCCCTTAAACCTGAATCAAAATTCCTTTACCTTCCAAAATTGTAAGTTAACACATTATCCTACAATGTACCATGCCTTTTTGTAGATTGATCATCATTTCATGGCTGATTGGCAGAGGTTGGTTACAGAAGAGGTTCATGGTTCTGATTTACCACTTGTGGATCCAGTAGCAAGTATGGGATCAATTCCTGCATTCTCCTAACCTCATGTTGATCAATTAATTTCTCTTGATCTTGGCAAATCACCACAGTTGATAACCTGATAGTTCCATAGGAAAAAAATAGCAAATTCTCATTTCAAAATGCCTAAATTCAGTTAGGGATCCCATTTGGGGATCAAACTTCATACGAAGCTTGGGAAGAAGGAGCTATGAATTATTTATGAGAAAATGAACGAGTATTCGAGTAGGTGGTAAAACTTTGAAACTTCACTCGTCTAAGGTGCTGAATGAGTTGCGCCAATGGTAATTGTTCAAGTTGCGTCTATTTTTCGCCCTAGAAAATAGGATTGGTGCATATTAAACTGTTTCCGGTAATTGTTTTTTCCTGTGCCACTTTCCGTGCTAAAAAGAGAGAGAAAAAAGGAGTTTGGTGAATAGGTGCTCGTCAAAGGGTTGTGGGTTGCGGTAAGTCTCTGATTCCCCTCCACTTTTTACCGCGCACCGTAAACGGCCACCTTGTTAAGAAAGAGATGTATATCACATAATGTGCGCTTTAAGAATAAGTAATTTTCAGCATTTATCTGCGGATATGCTTCGCGTAGATCTGTGGTCTCATCTGTGTCTTAACTTTTAGCAGTTGGTAGGTCTGCGCACCCCTGGTCTGGGTGGTTCCGGGGACAGCCTCCCACTCGTCAGCGAGTCGAAGACCGGCGGCAGACTCGCGAGGAAAGAGAACAGGAACGACGGAGACAACTCATGGAACATCGACGAGAAGAAGCCAGGAAGAAGGAAGAACAAGAGGAGGAGATGCGACGTCGTGAACAGGAGATGAGGCAAGAGTTTCAAGCACAGAAAAAACGTGAAAAGGAAGGAATCGTAGCGCTCGAGAAAGAGCTCAAACGTGAAAGACAAGAGCGATCATCTGTGGAAAAGAAGAAGGATGAAGAGATTGCACAGTTGCAAGTCGAACTTGCGAGACTAAAACGAGTTACTCCAGTCACCAGCCCTGCTATACGCTCCTCTGGTGTACCCTCAGTGAAGGAGCCAACTCCAGTAAACCCCAGTCCTCGTCTTTCGAGAGCATCGCGTCAACAGGTCGAGGACATGGTTCGGTCGTTACTAGGAGCGACGCTTCACAGCCTAGATTTAGGTAAGAGATAATTCCAATAAAAATCCTGGTGTAACTCAACCCGTTGCGGTTTGTGGTTAGGAAAAAATTTTACTGAAACAGTACGAAATCAATCTTAGTCTGCTTTCAAGTATTTTTTCCACGGGACTTCTTGCATTAATGACTTTAACCTATCGTCTTTGGGATCTCCGCGCACTCCCGAAATCCTAAGCGTACCCGCGGGTGTCAACTCTAATTGGGCAGTTATTAAGTCTGAAACGAATCGTCTTGTTAGAAGTATGATTTTTATTTGCAGTGGCCCACGGTTCAGAGGAACAGCGGACAAATCTTGATATAATCACGAAAGACGCTTTGCAGACAAACAGTGACCAGTACAAAGAAGCAGAAAGAGAGTTGTTCGGCAGGGAACTTAACACCGACGATTGGAACAGAATGGACGAGGAAGAACGCTCGGAGAACACTAGGAAGCTTATGACAAGGTTGAAAGAGATGAGAGACGAAAGCCGGCTTAACGCGACATGAACACAGGAGCTAGAAACTAAACAACCTTCAGTGCGTGTGTGCACTTCATATGCAACATTTTAAAGAGTCTATACCACGGCTTGCTTAACTGCTCGGCTTACTACTTTGCTCAATTAAATGGATACTCCGGAGAATATCATAATACCTCAGTCGTAAGTGAGCAGGTCTGAGAAGTACCTGGTACAAGCCTTTGTCTGTTATGCGCAAGTTCATTATTACTGCTGGAGGGGTCGTCTCGTTGATTCGATTCAAGATGAACTCTGAACGTTTTATTATGTGGTCAAGATTTCATCACAGAGGATAAATACGAATTAGTCCTCTGAACTTTAAAGTCGCCGGAACTGAAAACTTAGCTAATTGACCCTTGCAGGGCTTTTATTTCAATATACAAAATGCAAATTGCCAAGAAATTGAAGCAAAGCACGTGCTAAGAACAGTAGACATTGGAATCAAGCGTAGATCAAGTACCAGCAAAAAAATCCCATGTTTGAAAATGGTAGGGTCCATTAGGTCACTAAATAGTTGTACATTTTTTTTTTTGTTTTGCGAAATGCCGGAAGTAGTAACACTTTGAGGTTATTGCCGTCACTTACGTGTAGCGTGAGGTGTTGTCTTTGTTATGAAGGGGCGTACATTCTCGAGTCTGGAGTTCGCGCAGATGGTGGAGTCGAAATTCAAGTTTAGAGAATTATACTTGATTTGACTGGATGAAAGTTGAAATAACTGACGCTAATTTCATATTTCTCGGATTTACTTAGAAGAACCAGGTTACTTCCAGCTTTTACTTGAGAAATTTACTAGGGTTTTTTACTAAAGCGACTTACCGAGTTTTTTCGTGAATACTTTCTTGTGAGGTTCGCTTCTCCTTGCGCATACGAGGGCACGTTACTGTTTACAAATGTGCAGACGCAGAACTTAGGTATCCAATTGGTTATTAAAAAAAAACAAACATGATCACAAGATGTGAATCTCTACTGCACATAATTACACCGCTTGATTTGGACGAGAACTTAAGACAATGGCGAAACAAATTGTCATTTCCAAATAAACGAGTATGGTGGTCTCTGTTCTTTTCTTCTTTGAATTGAGGAAACAAAAAAGGCAAGCTATTGTTTGAAAAAAGATGCAATATGCCGTATATTTCAATTGTCTTTGTTTATGTACAAGCATCACCTTTTAGCCTTTTACATTCGTAAAAGAAAATGTCATTATAACTGCAAATTCTTTTCGTGAGATTCGGCTTTAATTCAATGTATTAAACTTCAGGTGTGTTTCTATGGGCAACTTTCATCGCTTGAAGAAGACCTGCTTTGCCTTGTGGGATATGGCATTGTCCTGTGCATGCGTAATGATTGATATGTGCGCTGGCCATATCCAGGGCTCGTCGGAGATGTCGGCGACATCGGGTTAGGGCCCACGTGGCCCATCATTTGAGGCATCATAGGTAGATATCCCCCGGGAGGCGAAGAGTTCGGGAGATTTCTGGGTATGTGCGTCAGCGGAGTTCCTCTATTTTCATACGGACCTAAGACAAACGAAGTGTGGATTACCATAGTTTAATCTCTGATAAGACTACGGCACAGACTCAACCCTGGACAGCTAATTTAAGCCAACAAATTTAAACGTTATCTCACCTGGATAGGTAAAGGCTGGATTTACAGCGCTGACAGGAGGCACTGGCCGGGGAGCCTGAGGCCGAGGTACTTGAGGTTCATTTCTTTGAGATACCATGTCCCCATGTAACCTGGCACGAGCGGTCGCAGAGATTTCTCCCTGGTCAAGTTGTTTCATGACTTCCATAACACTGCATTTTAGTATGAAAAAAGATTATATTGGAATAATTTTCTCTAAGTGATTATCTGCAGCTCAATTCGTGAATTTACTGTGATAATAATACACTTGTAATTGCCACTTAACAGCCGATCAGAACCAGGTTAATATCACTTTAATCTAAAATCTTTATGAGAGGTGTTCCTAAAACAGTTAAAACTATACTAGGAGGTATAAGTTTAATCTAAAATCTATATTTACAATAATAAAATCCAGTTGGATTTAGGAACACTCTAACCTAATTTGTAATAGGACTAAATCGTTAAGTTGATTCTAAATTTACAGTAAAACTAGTTTACATGTTCAGAGATAAATCCCTTAGGAGTCTTGAAGCGCTGGAGATGCAGATGTTGATGCATGGCTAGTGATAAAGTAACGATTGCTTTTAGTTTAGCATTTGATTAGTTGAGATAGTGGTTGTAGCAGGATCAATATCAGTATCTGGGAAACTGCCCACCTACCCCTCCCCTAACCCAACATTAACCTTAACTTGTTGTCAATTGACTGTTGCTGAGTTAGGGGAGGGGTAGGTGGGCAGTTGCTCAGATACTGATATTGATCCCGGTAGCGTACCAAAGCAAAACCGATGCAATCATGGATTACTTTCGACATTCAGAAGAACATTGCAGTTATTTAAGTGGACTATTTTAAATGTAATTAGGAGTTTCGTCACACCGAGATTCAAAGAGGCACAATGACCCGGTGAATTTTTTTTTCAATTTCGCTTTTGGAATGTTTAGCTCGACAAAAAATGGTGTCCTGAAAATAGTGAATTCAAAGTCTCAAGGAAACAAAAAAGTTTTCAGAAATCTGACAAAACTTATGAGAAAATTTCATAAAAGTACTCACCAGTCATCCGGGTCACAATCTCGGAACCCTTTGGCAAATGGATTGCTGGCGATCTTCAGCTGTGTTATCTGAATCGAAAAAGTCGAAGGCATGTTAGGTATTATTAAGATTTACTATATACTCCGGAAGGGTTAACTGCCTGAGGGTACAAAGTAGAAGCTTGCTCAATTAAAGTTACAATTTTCTCAAGATTTGAGGAGCATTTGTGCTGTGGTGAGGTCTCCCTGAAAACATTTAACTTATAGAGTTTTTCTTGATAACGTAGATAGCACTGATTATAGCTGCCACTTCTTGAGCAAGAATAAACAAAAGGAATAAATTTTCGTGAATAGATGACCCGTCAAGGAGCATTGTCAAAGAAATTTAAGAAGTTCTAAGGTTATTCTTATCCAACAGATCGTCCAGAAAAAAAAATGTTCTTGACCGGCAAGTTTTCTTTGCTTTTGTGTACAACAATTCCTTTTCTGTTGTTGCATTTGTGCATGAAAACGTGCTAAGCAGCTTTTTGTTCTCAATTCAACTAGTAAGACAAGTAATTATTTAGAGTTCCTGCAAATAATTGGCCTTTGCAGTCAGTCACATAATCAAAGACATTACTTCGTAAATTGATTAAACTACCTCAGTTTGCTAATCAGGGAGTGTCTCTTACTCCTCAAATCTTACCTAGAAAATTTGACAGCAAGAAATAGTTGCCAAAAAGACTTTGTACTAGTCAAAAGCCCGATGAAGGAATAATTATGAGTGTTGCGACTTAGTATGAAAAAGAGGCTCAAAATCATTAATTTTTAACATTGAAACTGTTTTGATTCCAAGAGTTTTCCACTTAAAAAAAAAAAAAAACATGGCCAAGACCCGTCCTTTTCATGTGAACTATTCTTGTTCAAAACGCATTCGCGTCGGTCACTTCTCCCTAAAAACTAATCTGTGAGCATGGTTTATGTCTGAAATCAGCCACAGGCTCTCGGAATGCAATAGAAAAACCGAATGTGTTTTTATAACCTCATCATCAATTAAAATACCGCTTTTTAATCAATAGACGTGTCTTGCGCCTAGTTAAGTACGTATTGGATAACCTATGCCTATCAGCCGAAGGGACATTGACCTTTTCCTAGTCTCAGTAATGGTTTTACTAGTCCTAGAGGATTATTAATGTTGATATCTTTATGACTCACTAGCTTATACTTAAGTCAAAAGTAGGTACTCAAACTTTGCGAAATTAAGAAGCATTACTCCGATAAAGGGTTGTGATAGTATATAATCTAATCAGGCTGTGGTTAAGAGCTGTTAAAGGGTGTTGTGGACAGAGCCATGTTTGGTATGTTGTCCCCTCACGTAACAGCCAAACAATGTGTGTTTTTTCTTTTTAAGGTCAATTGTATAGAAATGGCTGGGGAATGTTAAATTGAGATAGAATTACAGAAAAAAAAGACCGCTCTCTGTTTTGTCCATTCATATTATACTTGGAGATATCGACCAATCTCTTTCTAATATCGTATTGTGGTCACCTTGAGAATAACAGGGGAAAGATGTTTGGGATAAACTGGCCGGGAAAGTTTCTCTCTTTGCAATGCTCAATATCAAGCGAAGAATTACGACACTTTGGTCGAAGATAGCATAGACAATGGAAGAGAACCAATTCGAAGCTAAACGAATGTAAGTTTTAAAAGCAAACTACAGTCCAAGCCAAATTGAGACTAGAGAAGAACTTTCCTTTGTGGCAAATGACTTAGCTTGTTATATGTTTTGAAGGAATGTAATTGCGCTGTAAACTTGTCACAGCAGTCGGCACTATTCAAGGATTACAACATGAGTGATAGTCTTTTGACATCACCAGCTGATGTTCTCACAGTGAGATTTGTGCCTTCAGGCGATAAATAGGACAACTTAATTATGTTGCGGTGCTAATCCAATATGACAAAATCCTCTTGAAATCCGATTATTTCAATAGAATACTTCTGGTTGTGGTGGGTTTTAATTGAAATACATGAAAAAAACACGTTTGTTTAGATTTACACAAAAGGTCAAGAGATTGTGTTTCTCTGAGGATCAAAGTTCTTTAAGAGGATCGGAAGACACCTTATGTAGCTAAAAGCAAAAATCTGTTCTCAACCTATTGTTTGAATTAAAGAAAATCCGTGTCCACGTTTCGTGTTTTTATGGTCAGTTCCTTTAGTCAGTTGGGGTGATTGAGTGAAGATTGCTAAAGACTAATGTGAAGTCGCGATGGATTTTTCAAATTCCCTTAATTTTTGTTCTTTAAAAGCCAAATCTAAATTGCTCAAGATTAAGACTTTTCAAAACTTCCCCATAACAGTTTGCACCATAGACCTATCATAAAACGATTGCAACATTACAATGGAAATCTAGCAAATTGATGATCTGAAATATGAGGCTAAGTTGAAATTTTAACACTGGACAAACACGATGAAGTCTATCACTTAAATATCCTAAACTACCCGCTCTCGCCATTTCAAAACTTGTTCTGACCGACTTCTCTCCATAAAAGTTATGTTGATTAAGTAATGAATTACAGAGATGTAAGAGTTAAAAAAGACTAATCTATTTGAGCATTTTCATCAGAACGTAAAGTATGCCAGCAAAAGCGAAAAGAACGCGATAAAAGGTTTGAAGGCCACTGAAAAAAATTCTGGTCAATTGAAAAAAAAAAAAATGTTGCTGAAACAAAACTCTGAATGCCAAACGTCAAAATGCATTTTTGCCAAACATACATGACATAGCGATAGTCTCTGACCACGGAATTAAAGGTTTAGTGCTGCAGCTGATATAAGTTGTTTACTCTGCGAGGAAAGCAAATGAGGAAGAAAAAGGTTGCCAGAGGCATGTTCTAGAGTTGTTTTGATCGAGACCCGATCAGCACCTGTCCCAGGTTAAGCACATGGAAAAACTGTATGTGACCATGGAGTATAATCCTGGATTGATGTTTCTTGAGCTTTGAACAACTCAGATAAACTACAGAACTACAAATCACCATATACAGTCACTAAACGTCCCTTAAACATAGTTGGCGTGGAATATGGTCTGACGCCCCGTACGATTTAGCAAAACAGAAAAAAACTTACCATGTGATTCTGATAAGCTGTGACGGCCATGAACTGTGTCTCAGGGAAGATGAACGTTCGTAGATGATCCTTGTTGGTTTCATGGAGACTCGCCCTGGAATTTCCTTTCTCCGATTCGTCAAGAATCACGTGAAATCTTGGCTGGTACTTGTGCATTGAGTTAAGGATGATCTGCGAGATGAACCGTACATAACAGACTGGTCAGAATTCTACTTGAAAGCAGGGGCTCTTGGCACCGGACGCGGAACCACACATTTCCTGCGTTAAGCGCGGGCAAGCGTGCAGCTTGTGGCAAGTGCACGGTTTCTTTCCCTTCAAATGCGAGAAAACGGACCCCAGGAACGAGATTGAATAGAAGACAACGCCCAAGAACATGCAACCTGATAAAGAAAGCCTGGCAAAACACACGGCAAGTGTCAAGCTGCTTGGGAAGTATCGAACAAGATATAATAATGGGAAACTGATTTGCACGAGCAACTGAATTTCATTCAGTTATTGTTCATTTTTTAACTTTGTTTTTGAGGTAATTGGCCAAGGAGTTAAAACGTCCGAGTTCAAGTAAGGCAAAACAGAACCGAAACTGGGCTCCAAAAGCATGATTTTGAAATTTGAAAGCGTTATTACGATCAATAAAGTAATTAAAACTACCTTTGGTTAAGACAGGCACTCAATTCTGTAAATGTATCGAGAAGAGGAAACCTTAACCCTTTCTCTCCCAATAGTGATTAATAACGAATTTCTCCTCACAAGATCAGCGAAATATCAACCAAAAAGGTGACGAGAACAAGAAGAGAAAGAAAAATTCAACAGAAGGATGTTGTTTGATTTAGCATCAAATTCTCATAACTTAAATTATATGGAATATAAGTAAAAAAGTGTGGAGAATTGATGTTGGGATCTTGGGAGCGAAAGGGTAAAGAGGGTGGTCGCCGTGATGTTCCTCGGTCGTTTTCTAGAGCTGGAGGCCGTGGGAGTATCACCCAGGGAGGTTCTTTGATGGTAGTTTCAAAAGTGTTCTAATTTCCGTTTCTATTCTGGGAACTTTAACCGCTCACTCTAAATCCCCCATAAGGAGTCAGTTTAATTCTAGAGAATTTTTCGGAAAAACAAATTGGATTATCCTTGATAAACAAATTAAACAAATGTGTTTACGGGTAACTGAACGTTTGGTATCCATTTTACCAGTACATCGCCAACGATTGAAATGTTCGAACTCTGCTAAAACTTTTTTGAACGTTTTCATCGTCATGTCCAAAAGGATCCCTAGATGTACACAAACAGTACGTGTATCATGTTTTGATTAAAGTCTCCTCCCCTTGGAGAAGTTAGCAATGACAAAACCAGATCCTTAGCATGTCATTTGTCTGCAGCGCAAGATTTCCAAGTCGAGTCCGTATGATTAAAATCGCAAGCGTCTTATTTTTTTTTTTTAAATAGGGCAAATTTTGTGAAGAAAATTGGAAAGGGAAAGATTAACATCGAATCGGGCCACTTAAGCCAAATTTGTATGGAACATATTTAAGCAATATCCGGTATGTACACCCTTCACTTGAAATAGGAATGTTTTGACACCGCACCTCCCGCCTTCCGCAAAAACAGCCAAATAAGGTGAAAAAGCCAATATTATGATCATTTGCCAATGTGATTTTAAAACATTGCATTTTGATTATTGAGTTCTACTTGGGAGACATAATCCTGGATTACTGCACTTGATTGTAAGGAAGACGGAACTAGGTGCAGTGAAAGTGAGAATCACATGTCCACACGCACCGTAAAAGCGGTTTATGCTTTGAAAAATAAGATCTTTCGACAGCCAAATCATCCCAAATTTTCGCTAAAAAAACTCATTCATCGCTCTGTAAGTGAGATGATAGATAATGGTCTAGGCAAGGACTTTGCACGGTTAACCCACTTAACTGATGAAAACTACTTTTGCTAATCATGAAGACAGGTGTTAGCCGCGTGCACGAAGTTTTAACGGCTGCAAAATGAAATTTGTCGGCTGCATTTGCAGTTTTCACCCCCTCTTATGCTTGCTTCAACAAAAATTCGCCGTCATAATGAAATGTCAGAGAGCAGTTAAAATCACGAGATAAAGTCTGTTGGCACTCAGAGCAGCTCTACAAGATTACAAAATTGAATTAAACATAACGATTAATGTAGTTAACCTAATGCGTACAAAAAATAAAGCGTTTCCTGAAATCTTAGACGCAAAAACGTTTAGGATCAGGTGGAAAATATTCCTGGCCGCCTTCAAGGTGGCTTTAGATGTCGAAAATCCTGCGTCGCCTGTTAAATCAATCTGTTTTCTTTATCACTGATTGCCTTAAAATATCATCAGAAAACTAGATTTGCGTCATACACAGTCAGCTTGTGTCGTCAGACTCTGCTGACAGGGATGAAGCTAATTTCAGCCACGGCGTGTACATGAATTTCATCACGCACTGTCCATTTTTGATATCGATTTCGTACCACAACCATTTTTGATGACTGACAAGGTCAAGTGACACAGTTATGCAAAAGCTGCGTTTATGAAAAAATAGTCAAATTTTTTCGAGAGCAATATGGCAGAATAAATAGGCGCAAGTTCCTTTATTACGGGCTGGTGCAAATTTCTCTTCATCATTCACTCTGAATTGTATGAGGAATGATTTGATTATTCGCAATAATGCGTGTTTGATTTTAACTTTCTGCATAAAATTTCGACTCTGAAGTTTTTATGACAGTGACGCACTCTCGACCTTTGAGCATGCCGAAATTTTTGCTTGAAGAGATTGTCCTTACCAATCAGAAACCGAAATCTAGCGACAACAACTTGCGCCTTTGTGTATTTTCAGACTCTTTGGGCAAAGAACTTGTACAAAGATATCTTCAGCGAAACAGGAAAGCGGGTTCAAAACCAGTTAAGGAACTTCTAAACATAAATGCAGTTTAAATATTCTCAATAAAGGTGATCATTTAGAGTTGATCGATGAGCTCAACTCTACAGATATAGATAGTGTCTTAGGACTTACATGCCCGTTGTCATCCATAAGGTTGTTGGTGAGTTTAAGTTTGTCAAAAGACACGATCTGTTTCATCCATTGCTGTCCAGTACAGGGTGAGTCAGGATGAATGTGTACTCTCCCGGGTACACTGGCGTCTGCTTTGCCCGCCACCAGCCACTTGGAACTGTGAAAAGCGTACCGATAACGTTTATCGTCGACTGGTATGAAGTCCATCATTAGGATGTACTTAGCCGACGGGTCCAGACCTTGAAGGCGCACTTGAAATGTTGGAAACATGCGTCTGAAAAAGACCAGAGGTATTGCAAAATTGCAGCAAGAACTTTCACTTAGTTTTAACCTTTACACTCTCAAAATATGATCGATAACTCTTTCTTTTAACAGCTATTCATTACCTCTTTGATTAGTAACGAGAATTTGGCGATATGAGTGTTATGTAATGAATATACTAAGGAGGTAACTTGACAACTACTCGTGGAAGCCTCAAGTTTAAGGTAGCTATGCAAAAATCGTTGGAGTCGATTTCGCAACATGGGGAAGGATTTAAGTTTGATAGAAACCATGACAGTAGTTTTGTCTTATGGACAAAAACCAACGACGTTCAGGGGAAAAAAACCCTTAATTCAATCGTAATGAGCAAGACACTGGTGTGAGATTTATATTCTGTACATGAGGTACATGAGCAAGTTTAATCAAGTATAGAGAGGAACCCGAAATTCGCTTTGGTTTCGCCTTACTTCACTACTGAATTGTTGAGAAAATAAGCAAACTGAAACCATCACGACTCAATCACTCGCGCCAGTTTAACGCGGTTCAAATAGTTTGTTTGTTTTTCCTGGGATTCTCGCAGGCTCCTTCTAGCATTTTCTTTTTCTTTTTTTTGATTGGCTAATGAAATCACTTTAGTTTCGTTCAAGGACACAGTCAAAACGCGCTCGAATGGTTTTTGATTTCCTGGGTAAAGATATGAGCCGCAATAAGTGAATTCATGAGAGATCGAGGGAAAGCTCTATTGATGGATGTCTCCCTCAGCATCTTTTCCGTGTCTTTAATAGTCAGTTGGACCCTTTTTTTGAGCAGAAGAATTAAAAGTGACTGATCACTAAGGATTTTACTCTTGCTTATATATTAGCCCTCTCATAAGCGAGAAACGACTACTTAATATTTCATTGTACACGTTATACTCTTGGCTACAATGGCAAAGGTTTGAAGAGGGAAAATTTTAATTAAATTTTAGAATTAAAAAAAATTCATAGATTGTAATTTACAGAATGCCACCATTGTCCAATTATGATAATTGGATTTTATGATTCACTCATCCTCCAGGACAGATTAAGTCTCAATTCTGCCATGACAGTTTTTTTCAGGAGGAAGACCTTCCCTGACCTTCAATGATTATTCGATTGTCATTTTCAATCAAATTCATCAAGAGCGAAGCAATGAAAAGCAGAAGGTAAAAATCTTTGGCTGACTCACACGTGTTACTGATGGATTTTCCAGACAATGCAGTAGTGTTAAATGCTGTACAATTCATGAGGAAGGTTTTAACATTAAAATGAAAAAAACCGCCATCTTCAGTTCTACACGTGAGGTTTTCCGGAACTTATTATTCCAATCGCACCAGTAGTGTAAACGACTTCAGAGGAAATGTTGTCTGTTGCAAAAAATGAAAATTCTTTTTAATAAGGTTCGATGAGTGTATTACTGATACAAAAAAGAAAACCACTAGTTTGCATTCTCTGGCTTTATATTTCAAAGTTTTGAGAGATTTTCAAAGGTAACTTAATTATCCCTGACGTCACACCCTTCAAATGATACAGAAACTTGACCGGTGGAACTAGAAATATGTATTAGCACGTAGGATATTAGGGATTCTTTCTCAAATCACTTCGATGGTTGTTTTTAGTCAAAATCACTCTGGTTTCCTTCTGCAGAAACTCTCCCGCTGCTACGAATCCTTACCAGTTTTTGACCAAATATAGTACAGCATATTGAATTTCTAATGATCTGCAAATACCAGAGGTCAGATGTACTTCGAACAATCCTGTAGAAATGGCTAATTTAATTCAGCAAGAACGCACAAGCCTTCGTCTTATAGGAAGCATCGTAAAATTGTCTATTGTCCGGACATGAATCGTGAATCGTGAAATCTTAAAAGGAGAGAACACAACTCTTTTGGACTTATCACCACTTCGAGTTTTACTAAGTCTTGCTTCATGGATACTTGTATATAAAGAATGTGAAAACTCCCTGAGACGTATGTTTCCGATTGATAATCCATATCCCATTTTCACCTACGTTTTTATTGCCAGTGTTTTTATTGCTGTATTGTTTTCGGTTAATTTACCAGCGACATCCATCAACGAGCAACTTATGGTCTATTCCGTCCGGTGTTTCAATTCGTGTAATTACAATAAGGTTTCTTTTCAACATAATAAATCTTTCACGGCTGTTTTACACCATCGCTTGTTAAAGAAATAACGCGACAATGGACAACCTACTCGTGCCTTATTAACGAAACCTCATTTCTGATGAAAGATGGCCGAGGATCGAGCAGTGTAAACCGGGACTTCAAAAGCATTGTCTATCTTTCCAGTCCAATTAAAAGGAGGTTTTAAGCGCACGCTTCTTAAATTGACTTTTAGACTCTCATTTCATTCAGTGTTCATGTCTGAGATGTAACTATAGATCTTGGGTCGGTCTCGCTTGAAACCTTAAGAGAATCGATTCTCCCCTTGAAATCACGGAAACCATTATTTGAAATCTGATACGAAAAAACCACTGCATCTCTAAAGAATCTTGAGATAACAAAACGAGAGCTCGTTTACTTCACCCTGGATTAAACCTTGATAAGTCTAAAATTGAAGTGGAACCAGAGGGCCTAAATGCCCCCAAAACGGATAATGTAAATAAATTCGTGATTGGTTACCTTCCCGCCTTCGTCACTATCATCTCTGTGCCGAGCCCGTGAAACTCTTCCCATAAACTCTTCATTTCCAAGTCTACTCGAGCGTTGATCAGTCCGCTGCATAATGGCCTAGATGCCACAGCTTGAGAGCAGGAAGATTGAGGTGGCGGGGAGTTTGATACTGGGGAGTGTCCCGCATCGCTTTCTTCGTCAGAGTCCTCTGGCATCATATGTTGGTTGACTCTTCTGGCTGGTGCTCTCTTACCCGTTCCTACGTTCATCAGGCGCTCTGCAAAACAAATTATAAGCTCAGACACTCATCAACTCCCAGGAAAACCGCAGGGAAGGTAGTGCCAAAATCTATCCGGACTCGAATTTGATTGATAGCGCGCGCGCGCATTATGGTTGTACCTTCCATATCTTTCAGTAGAACTTGCGAGTTCCAGTTGTAGTTAGGATTCTGGCCGCGCAAAAACGCAAGGTCTGCGAGCTGTGCTCGGTCGATCAGGTGTGCAATGGAGAAAGCGTTCGCCTTAGGAGACAGAAATCCCGAACTGTCCATAACATGAAGCTAATACCTGATAAAAGGTCGAGTTGGCTGCTTATAACTGATGGCTGATTCACGTCGTCTGGTGATTCGGTCTGTACTGATGTCGTTGTGCCTGGATGACCCAATCATGCGTGTTGTTAAAAATCCTTGTCAAGCGGCTGGAAGATATCCCTTGACCATTAATTAGTTAATTGACAGCATATTGTCAGTGGTGGCGGATAGAATTTTTCAGGCTCTAGATTGACGATTCGAACACAGCCAGTCGACCCTCCGAGTATGCACGCCGCACCGAACCGTACGCTTATCTCAGAATAGTGCTTCAGTTACATATCAATGGATCTTAGGTTGTTCTTCGAAGACATTTGGTTTGGATTTTAGAGTGGATTGATGAACGAAAAGTTGTTAATGTATTTTCTTTATTAAAAGTCACTCTTATATTGCCTGAGGTCACAACCTCATCATGGTTGGCTCACTAGGTGCAGATGCTGTCTTAATCAGCCGCGTTCTGTCAGTCAACTTGTTCTAAACCAGGTGTAAATGAGTCCCTGTAGATGAAATCCGTTTTCCACAACGACATTATCACACTTAACTCGACAAAATACGCGGTAATCCGTTAGTTTTCAAGTATGTATTCGTTTTACTGTTGTTGTTTTTCTGTTGTTCAAAAAAAACCCGTGTACCTAACATTGGATGAAACATTTATGGAACGTCAAGGCAATGTCTGTTGTTTCCTCCCAGGAACACGAAACACAGAAATTTTTCCAAATGTTTTTCAGTTTGAAGAAATACAAAAGGTAATTCGCATGAAAATTTGCTCGACTCAAATAACACGTCTTTGCAAAGAAAACAAATGATTTTCAAGACGGAAAACGAGGAAACCAAATGTTATACAATAAATTAATACATCGATGTATATTTAGAACAAAAAAACGATCATCGTTCATCGCAGCCCGGGAGTCGTTTTGACCCCTAGCAAGGAACATTGGCGCGACATTATATAAATCTGTCAGCAGAAATATCAGTGAAATCTCAACAACGTTATACTTACAATGATAAGAGGTATGATCGAGATGGACCGAGGAATTAACTTGTTTAATCTGAGCATCGGCTATCGCTTTCTATTACACTTATGTGTATTTAAACTACCAAACACATACGTGCGCGCGGGGCAGACGCGCGTGTGAAATGTTGCCTGTCCCAATTTTAGGCTAAAAGTTCGCTGTCGATGTGATTAAATAAATTTTGGAAAGATTAGCCATTTTCAAAGGAGGAACGCTACAGAAACTGCTATAAACTTTTTTCTCAGGTTTCTATTGTAAACTGATGGGCCGATGTTGAACCTTTTGCTAAGTGGATTACAAGTGATTTATGATTTTTTAAAGGCGGTGTTGTAACCTTCATTTGAGACCGGAGCACCGGAGAAATTTAATATTTTCAACATATCATCATAATAGTTTAAAAGAAAAAGCATTTTACCTATTTCTTACAGAGATATTGTTGATAAGACTCTCAGACATGGAACGACCTTTTAGATAGATCAATTTGCAGTCGTAGACTGTCTGGCATGCCCTCATGACATAAACAAGGTTGTAAGCGTGAATATTATTTCTTCCTCTGTATTAGCTGCCCAGAATGAGAGAACTTCGTGTAAACCAATCTCTAGTATGTTTTGATCAGTTGCACCTACGACGCCTGTTGCCTCATAAGAGTCTATAGAGACTTTTACCCAGATTTAAATTATCATTACTTCTAATGGTCAGGATAACATCGGTCAACTGAACTGGAATGGTCGTGCCTATCTCAAAGAAATATGTTTTCTTTCACCTCCAACCGATTGTGGAAAACTGCGATGAAATTTCTTGTCTGAGATGTCGAACAATTCTTACTGATATTGACAATATCAAAAAGGACTGGAACCTGTACCTGACTTCTCAAGCTGTCATGGGCGTGGAGATTCTTTTTTCTCGAAGAAACTTAGATAATTTGCAGTGAACTAGCTGGAAAGTTGACGGTACACTTTCAACTTAAGATTCTGATTTGACTCAGAAATTTGAAACTTAAAAAAAGTGCTTATAGTAAGAAAGACTTTATAAGAAATGTTTGACGAGTCAGTCGATGGTGTCATTACAGGGTCACTAAGGATTATGGGGGCGAAAAAAAAAATCCCTACGTTAGGCCAGCCAATTAAAATACATTGCATAGTGAGTATCAGGTAGGAGTAATAATAAAGAGACTCGGAAGCCTTGCCTAGCTGCTTGGGCTACAGTTTTACTTCTCAGAGGAAGACGTCTCACCCCTCGTTAGCCCCCCCCCCGCCCCCGCCCCCCCACCGCATTACGGCCACCATGTTCTTTCTTACTTGATTACACCAACCTCAAATGTAACACAATGAGGTGTACTCTTGTTTTATGGCCTAACGTTAAACTCTTCGAAGCTGATCGGGTGTCCCTAATCTGTAGCAAAACTTCACACGTGCGAAACTTGCTTTTCAACACCGCCCCCGTGCTCTTCTCTCAATATGATTAAATGAATACTTTTTATTTCTGTTGGCCACCAAGATTGCTTCTTCAAATAACACGGGTTTTATTTTAAACGCACGCGGAATTAACATAGGAAGTACGTCGCAAGCAAATAAGAGAGGTTTTTTTGTAGCCTAAGGGCTAAAGGCATTTCACCACAAGGACCAACACAAGCAACCGATGTTTTTCTTAGCTGGAGAAGGTCATGAGTTCTGGCACGTCATGCAGATTAATGCTCATTTGATTGACTAAACTTAAACATATCAGTTGCCATGAAAAATTTGAAAAAACGTAAAAACAGTCTGTTACTAAAAAAAACGACGCATCAGTGTCCTTTAAGCGCTTCTGTTTTTTTATTGTTTGCGGTATGCCCACCAGCACAGAAGGATTCATCTGAATTATTTTAATTTTTTTTCTTCAGATACCTCTGCCTTGTCGATAGACAACCTCTTCTACACTTTATCCCTAAGGCATTTTCTCCGTCTAAAGACTACAGTTCGCAGCTGATGAAAACAGCACGACAACGAATAACATTCGATGTTGCAGATGATCTCCCCTTTTGAAATGAATTTACCTTGAGGCATCTCTCAATGTGAGGTGGTTCATCAAACATCTATTCATTCTAAATTGAGGGATCTTCGACTTTGTCCTTGAGCCGTTCGTATGCGTATACGCCTCAGGACATCGGAACTCCGTTTATTAAAATAATTGCAATAAAATTTTAAGCCCAGATCGATAATTTCAATAAGTGATTGACAACAGGTGACAATCGGCCTTACAGAGAGAGAGAGGAAGCCTATTGGAGGCATGCCAGAGTCGATATAAGGTGTATGTTAACCCTGCTGTATGTAGCAGGGCTTACTTGAATCTATACCACGGATTGAGCTGATTTAGTCAAACCATATCACAGAGCACTTCTCAGCTGAGAGTCCAAAGTCATCTGGGAATTTATCATTTTTTATTCATATTGCTCCCTAATTAGCTCAAAGAATTCGCGCTACCTTCTTGACCAATCAGATGCAACACTAATGTCAATTGCGACTTAATAACTCACGTTTTCGCGCGCTTCAAGCAGTTTGCTTGTTTTCCTTTGAAAACGCATTGACTCCTTGTGATACTAATCTTCGTTATGATTGACTGTTGTGATGACTTTGGTCAGTTTTGGTTCCACCTGACACTCAATCGAAATGCGTTCCATTACACTGGTATGCAATGCTTGCGTTACTCAATCTATGGCAACCTACTTCTTATAACGATATAGCACCTCATACTGCACTTTAAATCGGCTACATTCTCAAATTGAATTCAATTAAATTACATGATTTCACTCTAGGCGGCTGATATTTCCTTCACAATTTCCATACACTCGCATCATTTTTTTGGAATTATTTCAATTCATTTTCTGTTGATATAGCATCATGGCTAGGAAGCCCATCATTTTGTTATCTCAAGAGTCAACTTTGAAAGTTGAGAAATTTTCTAAATGAGGATAGCTATTACATAAAAAAACGATGGAATTGGATTGTGCGCGACATTTTTCATGGTTTTTCCATCTCACTAAAATCGTCTGGCCAAAAAAAATAATATTAAAAAAAACAATTATTGTCTCAAACAAAACGGGTTGGTTGATTGATCATTACAGTATTAGGAAGATTTACAGCAATGCAAATAATGTATTTGATTGAAAACAACAAATTGAAAACGTCTTGAAGGAAAAAATTCCGGAGAGCTCTGTCTGGCCTATTTTTGACGAGTTGCGGCTAGGACTTCAGAGGATAGTTGCTAGACATTACTATTCGACACTTTCTAAAGAAAGAAAAAACGTAAAAAAATGGCTGTTTTGGCAATATGACAGCTAGCATATTACTTGCTCTTAAAAAATCTATTCTTGTTCCTGAGTAGAAAACTATGGTATCTCATTTCTTCAATTGTACAAATCCTGACCAGACAAAATCTAAATTAGATTCCTTAGATTTTTTGTGGCGGTCAAGCGCAAAGCCGCAAACGACCTCGGGTTCTTTGATGTGAAGAGGTATGGGACTTTTCGAACCTATGCAAAGCATTTCAGATCGACGGCAATCAATACAAGAGTAATAATTTAGATATGATACGAGTTGCGAGAGGGAAAACTCAAAATTGTCTGACTCACAAATTATGGAATATTCCAATCTCCCTCGTCGTTCCACTCCAATGATTCCAAGTGGTAGAAAAAGCGAAACCACTGAAATAGGTATTGTGTTGTAATTTAAGTTCATGTTTTTTCAGAATATAAGGCTGACAAAAGCCGGTGTACGTGTGTTTGACTCAGTCGGCTTTGCGACCGCAAAATCTTGGCATATCCGGTTGTTAATCCAAGTTTTCCATAATTCCCGAATGATAGTTGGAAACTCTCTAGGAGTACGGTCGAAAAACCTGAGCCAGCACATATCGAATTAATTGAAAAGAAGAGGAAGGATAACCAAGGGACGGGCTTTCCTCTCCCTTCAGTCTGCTTTACGATTCCCTCGATCTTATTATACTTCCTGGATTATTCTTTTAAGACCCCGCGAAAAATTTCCTTGCCTCCGATAGGAGGCTTCGTATCACAGCTGGTAGTGGGGCTCAACAAGGATCTCGGAAACACGGGTTCAAACTACGTCAGATCTTTTTTCGCAATTTCTTTAATGGCAGATAATTTTTACAACCAGTTTTTAATTCTCATCGTGGTTTAAATATGATTTGTTTCATTAATTTGAGAGAATCTTTTTTTCTCAGAGCAACAAGCAATACTGGAGTTGAATGACTCTTGTACAAACTAATTAAGCGGACTTAGAAATTTCTCCAATGGCGAGATTTATAAAAGGGAAGTCAGTCATAATGTTATGTTGAGCCATCCGGGATTCTCTATCATTTCAAATCACAGTAAGTACCTCTCCACACTTCCACTATTCTCTCACGAGGGACCCAGATTTTCTTTCTACGTCCCATCTCTCTTGACTCCATTGGTTTTACACCGGACAGATACCTGAAGTATGGTCTCGTACACGATCCTGAGCAAGGACATCGAGACTCAAGTCAAATGTATTATTTTTCTGCTACGACTTAAACACTTTTTTACCCGGCTAAGAACAGGAGAATTGATTGAGTCGATGAATGATTTCTGAGTCAAGGGTCACCTGGTGTGTTCAAAAGTACTGAAGGGTCAACAATGCCCTTGAATGCTGAATGACGACCTTGAATCTAATGCGTTTTTAAAGATATAGTTCAAGTCATATTCCATGCGTGATAATAATTCCGATTTATCGAGAAGACACGCACCAACACCACAAGAGGTCTGGGAAGGCGCGTGGCTGGCGAGAATGATTATGTCACCTCCTCGGTAAGTCATACTAAATATCCTGATAAAAGGGAAGGTTAAAAAAGGAAAAAAATAAATCACAGATGTCGCAACTCAACCCACTCTTAATTATGCTCACAAAAAAAATAACTTTTTCAAGTCATTTTTCATTTGACAGCCGTTAGCTGCGGTTTGTTCGCAATTCGGCGTTTCACTGCGCGGCCTTTTTGACCTTCAGATAAAAAAATATTCGGCAAGTTAAAACCAAAATACATCATGGCATGTCGCTGCTGGGAATGACAATAACAAAAATAGAAACGCTTAAGGGTCCCATTCAGTAACTCTTGTGTAGGTTTATCATTATTCTTGGGCACCTTCCAATTTCTTTCTCGTCGGCAAACAATTGCAGAGGTCGAAGTTCCCCATATTACTAGTTAGTGGTAAGGTCAACCATTTTTATTTATTAAAATTGTTGGGGCCTTCAATGGAAGTAATGAAATTAGAAAACACCACTGAATATTTTTTTTCTTTTAAGATTACATGAAATCCTCGGGGAAGTTGAGTGTGCGACTCTTTGGCTAATGACTGCACCTTTGGGGGAAGGACATAGATTTAATCGGGGTGGGGCGAACTAAATAATCCTCGAAACACTTTTCATAATCTTGAATGATTATCCCACGTTAAATACGCTTTAATTTTTTGGGAATAGTTTAAATATAACATCATTTTTAAACACCTATTTCCTCCTTCGCTAAGGGCGGATTTCTGAATAGTTTTGGTGGTAAGCAGAAATACGCCCCCGTGTCTCACAAATGCTTTGATCTCGCGCACACAGAAAATTGAGAAAACAATAACACTTGTTTCCGACAGTGTCCCAACTATTATTTTTACAGAAACAGTTTCTTTCGAAATAAAAATAGAGATACTTTTCCGTTTGGGCTTTGAAGTAACTTGCCCCGTAACTATCACGTTTTAACATCTAAAGAAAATAGTAAAAAAATCGTGAACGTGTGTTCTTTGTCGAAATTCAAGACGGTCAAATGACATGTCTGAGGTCGTTCAAAATAGCATTTGTGTTTGCTCCGAATATCAAGTTTTCAACATGAGTGCTTACTATTTTTTTCCATCGCTGTAACAGGCTAACCTTATGCTTTGTAAAAATAATGTACGATCATACTGAATCCAAATGGATGAACACCTTTCGTTGAAACAATGAATAATCGAAGCTGAGTAGATATAAAAAGGTGGGATTATTCGCAAAATCGATTCTTTTCTTGACATCTGGTTTTTGCCAGAGAATTAAGTGAATGTGATGGAATTTCAGTAACTTAGGCATTAGACACGGAGGGTAACCACCTTCATTTTTTGTCTTTTATTTCGTTTGAATCTCGCTCGTACTTCCTGATCTTGCGCGAACGCAAAGCCGCTCTCTTGAATTCATTTACAGTTCGTCCTGATAATATGGCCGATGAAAGATGCTTTTCGAAATCCTGTAATTCACCGCCCGATGAAGCCAAACCAAGCAACAACAATCACTCACCCCAATTGATTGACACCTCGTTAATAAAAGGAGCGAAAATGATAACAAAGAATTATGGCGTAATTGTTTTACCAGTACGCTTGTTGTCATTTCAGTTTGTTTAACAATGTCAATTAAGGACACATCTAGCACCCTGCAATTTGGTTGTTTGCGCAGAAACACTCCCCTCAAGAACGCTGCGCCCAGCTGAGGGGAGTCGCTTATCATGAGTTATTCTCGTGAAAATCTCCTTTCCTATCTCGCCATCTATGGCTAATGACCTTCTCTCGAGCGTTAGTTAGGTCATACTACCCGATGATGTGAAATTTTAACAGCCGCGATGCCACCTAAAGAACAGATTGCGTTTTATGGCTCTTAAGTCTCACGTGCAAAAACAACAGCATTGCCCACGGATCAAATGATGGCAATTTACACAGCGTGATTATGCGGTCGCCCTGTTGCGTTCTTAACAGGATAAAGGACATGAGATCATCCTTGACCCGCTCGGAGATTCTTGATTTCATTTATTCGTCGCATCCGAAAATAGCGCTTTAGTGGCCAAATCGCGCTATAAACAAACCCAAATTTTCACGTCTTCGTAATTCCACTGCAATCTTCTTCAGACTATCCACTCGACTGTTTGTCCGCGTGGTTGACAGTTATTGTTTTCGTAATGACTATGATGAATGACAGCAGGACATAATTCGAGAGCAAAACCCAAGATACTGGAAATTCCGCCTTTAGACAAGCGCACAGGCTCGGCTCATCACACGGTTTGCGTATCTTTCGCGTCTAAATTCGCGTGGTAAACACCGTTAGACGCGTAGCCTTTGGACTGCACATTATAAACCGGTCAACAGCCGGTTTATCATTAGATGGACCTCTCCGGGTTGCTGTCTCCTAAGGCGAACGCGTTCTCAATTGCACATTTGATAGACGCTTCACAGTTCCCTGAGTTTATGAACATCAACAACCGACAGACACAATCTCCAATTATGTTCAACTGGGGATCCTTCAAGCTTACGAAAGATATGGAAGGTGAGAGAGATATTTCAGCACCTCATAGGTGACTGATATTACTTACACCTTGGTTTTTTCGCTTCATTGTTTTAGAGAGGCTACGTAATGCAGGAACGGGGAAAAAGGTAGCTTTTCGGCAGAACTCCACAACGATTAACAGCGACGCGACAAGAACGGCGTCCGATTTTCGAAGAGTCGACGAACGATGTTCTTCCTCGTCTACCCCTCCAAGCAGTCCGCTGTCTTGTTCTTTAGCAAACGTGAAAGTAGAAATAGAGATGAAGAATTTATGGGACGATTTCTACGCTTTGGGCACAGAGATGATTGTCACAAAAGCTGGAAGGTTAGAGATTGAGTTCTTCCGATTTTAATACCTAATAAATGGTCTTGGTGAGCAAAATGTGGCGAGCCTTACAAATGAAATGAAACCCTTTCGAATAGTAGGGAACATGCGCTCTAATGGAAACGTTAAACAACGAAACATATGTTGGAGAATCTCCACGCTAAATGCTGACAATGATTGAAGGTTAAAAAAGGCCGATCATAAATTATTCGCAAATTGTGCGAAAATTGTCAGGTGTTATCTCGGTGGACGATATCGTAAGAGGAAATCACTCATTACTGGCGTGTATGCTAGTAAAGCCAAAAAATAACATTGCCATGAATCCGTTTACTTTCAGTGAATGAGTCTGTTTATGCCATTAGCCGGGTAAAATGTTTTTGATTTCCTAATCAGGGTTATCACAACAACGATCCATTATGATCCATTCTTTTGTGTTGCCATGTTTTGTTTTCTCTATGAACAAACGCGATTTGTAGGCCACGAACGCGTGTGGCCAGCATTTGAAACAGCAAGCACATTATCTGCCAACATTTTTCCCAACAAAATTCGAAATGAAAAGAAAACTCTATTATCTCGAGAGGGACAGGAAGTAACATGAATGCTAAGCTAATTAAAGGTCGTAAGATTACACGAATAACAGAAGAACAGAAGTTTGAGCTGATAGTGTGGAAAAGTGCTACGCACTATTTCAATGAGGTCCTTGTTAGTTTAGCTTCAATTTGCTTTAAATGCCAACGGTATTATCTGTTACATTTGGGTCTTGCAAAGTAAACCTTGTGTAGACAATTGTCATGGATAGGTTGTAGACTTTTTAGATTAGCCTCAGGGCTAATTGTTACTAGAATTTATCGACGAGACCTGCTTGACAATTATTTCTCATTCTCCACAAATCAGAAGTTTCGAAAACTTTCACACTCCCGTCAAAACTCTAATAAATTTTCGCGTTAATATAGTCTCGCCTTGTTTGGAAATTCTGTTCTCTTTTTCTGTCCTTTCTGCGGTTTTCAAACGGAAAGACCCCCAATTTCGGCGTTTTATTGTCGAAGAATTAAAGTGGTTAATTGCCTTCTAAGGAGATTTATCCCGTTCTCTTGGCAAACTTTCAGTCACTCAAATAAACATAAATCTTTTTTTAAAAAGTTGTCTCTTAAGCTATAATGACTGTTTGTTTGTACAAAAATTATTTGCTCAAAATTTTTGGAAAAGCAAAGGCGACCAAAGTTTACTTAAGTTATTGTCGAGAAAGAAAGTCAAATACTCTCGGTTACTCATAAGAAAGTAATCTAATAATGGCCTTGAATTCGACTCACACAGGGCTTGCCTCTGTTCTCCTTTTAGATTTCCATTCTTTGATTAGAAAGGGTGAAAACATCATAAGAATTCAATTTAACTGGCCGTCTAAGGTCTTCAGTTGCCGGAAAAAACAAACACCTTGTTTGATAATATCACGTTTCAACAAAAATTACAAGCCCTCAGCTAAAGACCGAGTGCCTAAGAATTCCTTCTAAGGTCCTTCCCTTCTCATTAAGGTCATTATGAACTACTGCGTGTTCAAGGCACAATTCTCTCGGCCATAAATAAGGCCTGTGAAAGAGCTCGTACAAATACAGGACCAAATGGGGGCGAGTTTGGACGTGGGGACCCTTCCTAAGACGGACTTTTTTGGAAGAGGAATCGGTGTTACATTATTTCATCTTTTTTTTCTTTTGCAATGAAGTTCATTTTGCATAAAGCTGTTGATGGATTGACCTTTAGCTTAGTTGAGAATTCTACAGAAATGCAAGAGAAATCAGCATCGAAGAAAGTTAACCTTTTGAATTGAAGTGATTAGCGTGTAACTTCTCCAAATAAACTCAATATGTTATCCAGGAAAAATGTGATGAGAATTGACAGAGATTTTTTTTTTCTCGTTGTCTGCTTTCTCGTTCTTAATCAAACATAGCACACACTAAAACCAATCTCGATCGTTAAAGATTGGCTTTGACAAGGGCGTCATCTTGTCATAGATTAACTACTGTACCCTCGCTCGTTAGTTGCCCTGAACAGCACTTTGTTTTCTTTGGAGCAAGTGAGTCAGCATTTTCAACTATGATTACCCTGAGAGTTGTTTTCCGGTGGAGTATGCCTGAAAATAGATGGCAGTTGACCATGATTAATTAATGTTCTCGTTTTCCTAGTTTGGATTGAAGATGGATTCTTTGAGTTAGAAGTGAAGAGGCGATTATATTCAAGATCTGTTTAAGATCCCTCTTTCTGAAGGCGAACATGACGCCACTTTTGCAACTTTGGTAAAAATATTTATGTTTGTTTGTTTGTCTGTAGGGGTCAAGAAAAACCAGACAGCTACATTATTTTGTCATTACCGAGGAAATTTAGTGAAAAATTTTAGACAATTCTTTAACGTTCGTCTGTCACGTATTGTCTTTGGGGAAGTTGTATCTTCCGTAATGGCTTATATCTTATTTTGCTACGTAAAGTTGCCGCAGAATTTTCACAGTTCAAAACACGACTGTAATATTCTGTAAGAGAACTTCTGAGAAGAACTTAGGAGTAGCAGCTACCCAAATGTAGTGTTTGAAAAGTTGGTGCTCGATTCACGAAAAAGAGGACACCTCGCACCCACTTGGCAACACCTTCGGACAAAATTACCGGCTAAGACTATTTAGGTAAAAGCGGAAATGGTATTACAAGTTACGAGAATGTAAAGAAAACAAAAACAAATTTGATTAGTACCTCCCTGAGACTTCCCGTGTTTCCACAAAAAGAGTCGTCATTTTTTGTTTACTTTCCTTACTACAATGTAACCTCAGATGCAGATTACACAATAAGTGTCGAGGGAGCCAACAGAAAATATTGGTTTAGTCATCGAACACTTTACATAACAGAAAAGAACCTCCCAAAGCGCCAAGTGGTTGGCCACCTTAGTTGCGGGATTCCATCATACACCGAAATCAGGTGTATGAAACGAAATCGAGTCATCCAAATCCGAGATGGATTCAGTACCTTTTATTTTTGCATGAGCGCATCAACTTGAAACCTCGCGTGTCTGACTTCCCAGTTTCGTTTCAGTTTTGTCTCATTTCGACAAACTCAGAAGACATTCCTTTCGTAGTATGGGAACTTCAGCATTAGGTATCAACAAGAGGGAGAAATACTCAAACAATCGTCTTGTGCTCCAATAAACACCGCCTTTAAATTATTACGAAGTTCGATACAGAAAAAGAAATATTATAGCACATAAGTGGATCTCGGGTTACTCTTGGACAGTTTTCGAACCAATTGATAAAGATTTTGTGGCATGAAATTTAAGCTTAGTGAGCCTAACATATAGTGGCACTAGGGTCCATTCACAGCCAACATCACTGAGACAGTCCTTTCAACCAACTTGGACTACATAGTAACCTATGACAATACTCAGTGTGAAAGTAAGAGTTCCAAGAGCTTTGTCTTCATATTGCGTCATAAGTTTGAACATGGGAAAACTAATTTAAGGCTTTCATTAAAAAAAAAATGACATGTTTCCTTCAAGACTTTGATTTGGGGGCCACCCTGCACAGCAAGATAACCTTTGCGACTGAATCAATTCGGACAGAGAACATGAAACAGCCGAGGTAATTTAAAACTGCAAACTTATCATCCTCTCCCTCTTTCATCTTTCCTTGCCAGGCGCATGTTTCCGCCGTTCCAAGTGCGCTTACAAGGTTTGGACCCCACGTCTAAGTATATCCTAATGATGGACTTCATACCAGTGGACGATAAACGCTATCGGTACGCGTTCCACAGTTCTAAGTGGCTGGTGGCAGGCAAAGCAGACGCCAGTGTACCCGGGAGGGTACACATTCACCCTGACTCACCCTGTACTGGACAGCAATGGATGAAACAAGTCGTTTCGTTCGATAAACTTAAACTCACTAATAATCTGATGGATGACAATGGACATGTAAGAAGATATGAACATTATAAGTATATGTTTTGCTGACGAAATTTTGAGGTTTGAATCATTGTTTAAGAGAGCTAGTCGCCCCAGACGGAAATACGGCGGATTCGTAGCTTTGTACTTTTAATATCCATGATTGCGGCGTTTCTGGAAAGATAATTATAAGATGAAATAATTTCTCGTCCAAAATTCTGGGTCCATAAAGTATCACATATCACTTAAGCAGGCGCCTAACACCGACATTTTTTTAGAGGAAGGTTACATGAATGTTCTGGATGTCGTTTTTAACCAAGATTTTGTATGAGATGCTGGTTGTGTACTAAGCCTACAATCATCTTTGGACTCTAATGTCTCAAATCAAAGTTTTATTCTTCGCCACTGATCAATTTTGACTTTTGTGTAAACTGGGAGAGGCAATAGATATCATTTCTTGGTATGTTAATGACTATGGTAATCTTGATAATAAAACTGATAATAGTAATAATAATGATGACGAAGATTATAAATCAAGATTATGATGTTGATAGTAAACATAATGATGTAGTTAATTTTTGATGATCATGCCGATGGTTGTGATAGATGATATTCTACATCTCTCTGTTATTTCAGATTATACTCAATTCTATGCACAAGTATCAACCACGTTTCCACGTCGTCCTTGACAACCAAGAGAAGAGTACCATGATCAGCGCCCTGGGAGCGAGCACAGAACACGTTAAAACATTTTTGTTTCCAGAAACACAATTCATGGCTGTGACCGCGTACCAGAATCATATGGTATGTAGATTAAAAATTTATTTCTCTTGATAAATGATGAAGATTCCCTCTTTTTCATTCCTGAAATGTTCTATGGGGACAAGGAGTGGTTTTTATCCCGTAATAAATACCGGAAATGTCAGTGATCGTCAAAAATTAATTTCTTTTCTTAATCGACTTCACACAAACCTCACTGTAATCTTGATGTCCGTTCCGAAGTCCAAAACCTACGTGCGTCGACAACATTTTAAGGCCAATAATGACTATGATCATTAATTGTTAATGCTTCTCCGCATAAGAGATGAAAGGAAACCTCATGGCACTATGTGACGTTTTTTCAATCTGTCAGCAAAACACCGTTCAAGTTACCAACAAACGTGGCTCCACGTAAATACTGCTGCGCTCCTCTCTTTATAGGCATATGTAATCTCTTGTTCTTAATAATAATGATGATAATAATTTATTACTTATATAGCGCAAAATACATGTGGATATGATCTAATGCGCTAAGTGAAACCATATTTTGACTTTAACTGACTGATAAAAAAGCGTAGCACCAATATAGAATTATTCACTGCGGTGAATCGTTTCTCTAGTGTCTTCTACGACTATTTGAGAGCAAAACGCTTAAACTGACAACAAAATTGATACATATTTATTTTTCTCCATCTTATTTGCAATCCTTCAACTTTAATTGTAGCAGGGCCAAAAGATAAAGTCTTATGCCACAAGAGGTTTTTGTTGTTACCCTTCGTTATTCACCCTTAGTGCATCTGGTCTCTTTTGCCTATCTTAAAGAGGGAGCATTTTTTATGTGCTGAAAGGTTTAAAGCAGCCGAAATATTTCTATTTAAGCGGGAAATTAGAATCGACATTGAGAAAGTGCTGAACAGGTGTTTGGTGCATATACATACTAATTATAGTTCGTATCTGTTTTCTTAACCAGATAACGCAATTAAAGATAGCGAGCAATCCATTTGCTAAAGGATTTCGTGACTGTGATCCGGACGATTGGTATGTTTTAAAAACAATTGGTTTTTCCCAGCCTTTCTCCCTAGTGGAGAAGGTAGGGAGACACCCCCTAAACACGACGTTACGTTTGTCCTTCGGAGTTGGAGCGTAATTTAAGTTGTAAAGGTGTACAGTAAAAGATAAACTGTTCTGTTTAGGTCAAGAGTAAGCAGATAAATTCCATATGTGGTCAATTCTTCTGCCTTCTTAATTTACACCTTACACAGATGAAGACGCGACACGGAATCGCCATTTTTTCTCCCTTCTGTGTTTGCCTCTAGCCCTTTCATGTGGCATTAGTAAATCTCTTTCTTTAGATGAATGTAAAAATGACTCAAGAGCATTATCGAATAATTCTGTTCATTTGTAAGGAATTACTTCTTGAGAATTTCTTCAGGTTTATGGAGTCAACCCCACCAGCGCCATAAGCGAAGTTTGCCGCTTTTATCTTCGGGCGCTCTTTTTGGAAAGCTGAACGATTGGGCACTGAGACGCAAATTTCATCTTCTCTCTGCAGTGTAGTGGAAGTCATAAAACAAATAGAGCCAGGATCAGTAATGCCTACAGCGAAGCCTCGACTTCAAAGTGAAGTGTACCCTCCGAAGTCATGTAATTCTAGCCGAGAAGGGGGCGACAGTGTAACAGGTTATTAGTCATCTTTCTATATGTTTTTAACTGCTCTATGGGCTGATGGTAAAGTTACCTGTGTTTTGTTGAGATTTTAACCATGCTGTCTTTTAAATTTTTTCAATTTCATTTTTCCAAAAATTATTTTCTCAGTTATGTTGCCAGTTTTTAAGCTTATGAAGATCAAAAAATTTACTGAACTTTAAACACAACCCAAGCATCCATTCTCTTCAATTACCCTATCTTAGGAATGGACTGTCATCTAAATAGAATAAGGAAGATGGTTTTGTTAAATTCTACCCGCGTTTTCAATCCTTAACTTTAAGAACTTCAATTTGAAACTGAACTATTGGTAAAAATGACAAAGAAATCAAAATAAACTTGGTAACTACCAAGATAGCTTTAATTTGTCAAAACGGAATTCGATTTTACACGATGTAAAAGTAAAAGACGTTTCACAATTTATTGTCTCCTTTTTAAAGGCGCTCTCACTCCACAGAACCCCAAATTTTTAAAGATGAAAGGATAAAAGACTTTCTTAGTGGCCCAGATGAATCATTTTTCTTTCTTTTCATTCCAGGAACAATATCAAATGTGACCACACCTCTGGTTCCCATGAACCGTGTTCTTCCCTCTCTCACAGTCCCCTCCATTACGGTCCCGGCTTGCACACCCATCATGAGTCCAACTATTACGTCACCGCTATTCCATCCACACCCTACCTCCCCTGGAGCAACTACGGCTGTGTACCGAGGCTTCCCGTCTTTACGTGATCACCGTAGTATGCCTTATCCCACACAGTATCTTAGGTACAATTCAGGACAGCAAAATGATGTACCTGGATATCAATCGCCACCAGGAACCATTTCCAGTCAATGATAAAACGCTGACCAAATGAGGACTCGCACGAATTTTTTATAACTGAAAAAGCAGTCTATGGACAGCCTTAGGGGCTAGTTTACTTACACTGCTTGGAACTCCACTGACCTCTGGGAGGTATAAGAATGCCGGCTTAGAACTCACATCGTCCGAATATTACTTAAGAGGCAAAAACAGAGTTCGTTTCTTTGTCTTGACGAAAAAATTTAAAAGAAAATTCTTGAATAAAAATATTTTTCTTCCATTTAACAGAATGAAAATAATTATTTAAGTGCATTTTTTAAATCAGATTTTGTTCATACATTGTATGAAACTTAAAATTTATGTCAAGATTATTTCATTCAATAATTCTCCATTTTGACCCAGTCTTCTTTGTATTCGTTTTGTTCATGTGAAGTCCTTCGTACGTACAACGAAAGTTTTGCCTCTGGTTGCTCACTTGAGTTTCATCTGTCAATGTTACAATGAAAAGGGCAACTCGATGCCTCCATTTAATACGTTCACGAACTAAGTTCCAGCCCAAATGAACGATAATCATAAAACACATGAAAAAAAAAAGAGAACACTTTTCGCTTGTTTGCTCAGGGTCTTTATCAAAAGGAAGTTTTCGGAGTTTTAATCCAAACCAAAAACGGAGCTTTTCGATAACTCCCTCTTGAAGGAAGACAACGGCGACATACTGTGGACTTGGGAAACTGTGGTCTTTCGAAATTTTGTCGTCAAACGGTCACGAGATCTGTCACTGTCACCTTGATTCATTACTGTTTTAAAACTATTATGGACCGAACACTTTTAAATGTTAGCTGTTTAATCTTAATTAAAAAATGAGTGCGAGTATGAGCTGTTCTTGATCGATATTCAAATACAATTAGCCTCAGACCATGGGAATTTTCAACCATGTGAGACAGAGGGAAACACAAGCATCTAACCCCTTCTCCCCCTGGTTAGGGAGAGAAGGTGTAAACGACTGTTTCACGGCATTCGGGGGACACCAGAAGGTCGAAGAGCGAGAGGGAGACTAGAGACCACTTGGAGAAGGACTGTCAAAAGAGGTGGACTGGAAGAGCTGGAATGTGGCCAAGACGGCGGCAAGCGCGTCGGGGGGTCGGGCGGACAATAGGACGGTCTTATGCGCCTACAGCGGGCGCAACGAGCGATGATGATGATTCCCCATTCACGAGTAGAGCAGTAGAAGTAGAGCGCGCTATGCCTCCCTGACACATAGGATGAGGGTGACGACATTCTCATTTGGAATTCTTGGTCCCACGAGGTTCCAGACCAACCTCGTTCATTTCAACATTGTCACCCTCTTACTAGAATAGCTTTGTATCTACTTCTCTTCAACCTTTCTTTGTAAGGTAGAACCATTGGGGGATACTCAAAAAAGTTGTGCTTTGATGTAATCGAGGCGGATTTGACCAATGTATTTGTTTTCATCATCTCGCTGTCATTAGCAAGAGTAAGCTCGTTTGAAGAGTTTCCACGATGAACCCCTGAGAAGCATAAGTTGGGGTGGGGAAATCTGTTTGGGTAAATGAAATGTTTGCCCATTACCTTCATTGATATGAGGGTTTGGCACAGAGATACAAACGGAGAACGTTTATGAAATGTGGACCATTGTTCAGTGAAAGCTAAACGAAAGAGGAATGACTATGGCCAAAACAGAAATGTACACTAAAGGTTTCGGGGTTGGTGGAGCCTCCTGGTGTAAGGCTCTACCCACCCTACCCACGTAATGGTCTTGGGAAATTGGTGCAGGGATTCTAACTTAACGATTTTGTCAGTTAGTTTGATGCGCTGTTCGTTAGCCCACCAACTCACAAGGCTAATCTCACTTAGCATGTTACGTGGTGAGTTCAATAAACACACTCACTTGTTGAACCACTCAGGTTACATCGACGAGTTTTCCGGATCCCAAATCTGATGGCTGAAACCCTTTTTTTTTAACTCGAGATGTGATTTAAAATTAGGATCTCGAGATGGTAAAAGTAGTAAAGATGAAAACAAATGAAATTCAATATTTGCACGTTGCACACCCAAGTGACGCATCACATCTTGCTTAGCAAACGTGGGTGTTAGTCGTCACAACGTTCAGATCATGAGAACCGGATTTTGAAGAACACCTGATAGCCTCCGACACGGATCTACCTAAGGTAACACGGCATTGGTTCCAAACGAGTGTGTATTCCTTCTTGTCACATTCAGATCTGATTTCCACTTTTTCATTGTTTTCCTTAAACAATCATTCTACACAAGGTTTACCCTGGTAAGGATTTTTTAGTTCCTAGACTATTAAATATTAAATCTACTAACGCATTACATTTTGTATTTCGTTTTCCCTTGTGAGGGACTATCCAAAAAAAATCGCAGAAAGAGGGGGGGGGGGGGGAGGAGGAAAAAAAGGAGGAGGTTAAAAATATAAAAATGGTTGAGTTTGGTTCAATTTGTATGAACGTTGCATCTGCTCTGTAAAGGTACGATGGTGCCTGTTACAGTATATTAACCTGCTAAGAACCCCCAGATTACTTCACATGGTAAATTAGGACAAAGTATTCGTGGCTCAGCGGAAACAGAGAACATTTAACCGTTTTTCAGTCCCACGGCATATCATTACATAATGAAATTTCATATTATCCTATGAATAAGAAATATCAATTTCAGAATTTCAGGGTTTTACTGTACAGTACTAGAGGTCTGTAAGAAAATAGTTTAAAATATCTAGTTTACAAGCCGTCGTTTCATTCGAGTAAAGAAACGTTCGGGGTGGTCTTGGAGAGGGAGGGGGGAGAGTTAAGTATTCGTTTAAGTCCAAAACCAATTTGGATTCAGTCTTTCGTGTGGTTAGTTGTGTGATCGCTGTTTTGTGTTGGTTTAGTTTTTCTCCTTCCCATAACCTTTTCCCACCACCCAAAACCCCAAAAGTGTTCCTCGTTGAATTTTGGAGCGTCTTGTCTCGTCACCAACTCCCCGCTTCTCTTCCTTTCCATGTCTTGAAGTTCTTTCCTCATGATATCATTGCTCCAAGTGACGTAACTCGCTTCGTCTGCCCAGTCAGAGGAGCCTGTCGTCAAAGGTGTCAGTGGTAATTCTCGGAGAACTTCACTGCCATCCCCCGAGGCCTCCAGCATTTTCATTCGACGCTTGTGTTCGCGCTCCCGGCGACGATTTTCCGATTGCAGACGTTCTTCAAAAGAACCAAGATAAGGAGAGAAGGCTTGGAGACGGTGTTTCTGACACTGATACAGCTCGCTTTGCATTTCCTTCAGACGTGAAATGCAACGCTTGAATGAGAAGATTTCCTCCTCGCCGGTCAATATTCCGAGCGAACTCAGTTCGAGCTGGGTGAGCTCAAGATCATAAGCCATCTCGCCCATCATTTCCATGTGCATCTTGTCTTCTTGTAGTGGGTCATCGCTGGGGATCAATTGAAACAACTCATCAGGTGAGCTGGCCGCAGTGCAGAAAAGTTGCACTTTACTTTCATAAGCTGCATCGACAAAACTAAGAAAGCGCCTAGCTTCGTTCTTTTGGTAGATGCTCATCTGCGGTATGTCCTCCAAGAATACCGTGTGAAAAGCATTGCAGATCGTAATATAGTCGGCTGGCCCTAGAGGAGACCTGCACAGCTCGTTGAAAGTGAACCTAGCAATGCCATTTTCCGAAGCGATGGGGACGATGACCTTCCGACCATACACGGGAAGCGAAACCGATGTTAGCCGCTGACCACGCCCCACTGCTTCACAAAAGGCTTCGTCGAATACTTTTTCTGTGTGTTTGGTTAGAGGAGTAAAATAATTGTCCTTTCCGCGTTTCTGATTGGTTCGGTAATCCTTTTCAGAATTCATGGCAACCAATTCACAACGCTCAGTGAGTAAAGCGACTAATGACGTCAATGAATCTAGAGCCTCTCTTTCGCGTCCAAAGGATGAAGCCCCAAGTTCATTAGGAGATCTGGAAACAAAAATTTAGAAAGACAAAATCATCAGAGTAGATCAAGAACCTTTAAAACTGACTAGTAGTTCTACCATGGTGAAGAAACCATTTTGCTGTATCAGGACAACACCCTCTGGCTGACAAATTTGTTTATTCATACCATGAGTTTGCTGAATTTAAATGTTGAAGAGTTAGTGTAAACCACAAAACCCAGGCTGCCTGCAGGTTAAGTGAATACACTTAACCTTCATATACCCCTATCAAGGAATTTATACCCTATGTTTCATAGATGTCCCTTCAGGCAAAAGACCGAGTTGACCTGTCAAAGAATTGACAGACAGATGGAAAGAAGAACTGACCAAAGAACCAATGAAAAACTAACAGATAAATGGATTCTTTGGATCAGGTCTGACTGAAAGAATCAGAGCTCAGTAATTTGAGAAAAAGCAAAGAAAACATCTTGAGGAATTGCTGTGCCCATGTCATTGGTGAAAGTTAGATACAAGAAGTGAACTGTGATCTGACCTGTTAGATGTTGTTACTATAACTGTTCCATTTTCCAACATTTTACGAAAGACTCCTTCCAAAAGCCGGGTGGAGGCAAAGTCTGCCAGCTGCATTTCATCAAAGCAGAGCAACCAAGCCTCTCCAGCCAGCTCAGAGGCAATGGACTCCACTGGAGTTGTATCAAAGGTTAGCTCATCACTTGGACAACAAAGGTTCCACCGATTAATGGCAGAATACAACCGAAGCATGAAGGAGTAAAAATGCACACGCTTCTTGTTTGGAACTTGTATGCTATCATAGAATATGTCCATTAACATTGTTTTGCCACTACCCACCCCACCGTAAAGATAGAGTCCTTGAGGTGTGAGCAGTTGATTACCTGATAGAAAGAAAAAGGTGAATTCAAGCATGATAGCTTATGTATTTCTATATTCTAAAAACTTTACTTATTTTGATGTTCTTGCTGTTTCAGTCAATTTCCCTGTCTTGAGTTCATACTCACAGACCTTTTCGAATATGTCAGGCTGGTTTTAACACACAGAGAAGAAATCAGTATGACCCATAAAAATTTACCCCTGATAGCAACCTGGGTTGAAGAGATATTTTCATTTGAGTGAAAAAAAATTATTGATCATCCTTAACTTAATGGAATTAAGAAAGAGAAATCATAAAAACAATAATTTCTGAAAGAAAATTATGTGAACAAGAAATTAAACATTTAAAAAAAAACTACCTTATGGCATGTAGTCACAGCTAATGTAGGTCAAGGATATTTCAATTTTTTTTAACAAAGCCACCCTTCTTGGAAAGGACTCATACCCATCACAAGTTAAGTATTCTTTACATCTTTTCTTATACCAAACAATACCAAGTTTCTCTTGCAATATGATTTATGATACCACTTTGCCCACTTTATGTTCCTCTGCCACTAAATGGCAATTTTAATTGATGTTATTTTAATAACCATGCAGTCATGTTTTTAACAATAATTGTAGGTACAATAGCAAACATCTGATAGTTGAATGTTGCATTATAACTGCAATACAGACAAATACAAACAAAATGTACATAATATATTTCAGTAAGGTTAAAAGGATCAGCAAAACAGCATTGAGTGTCAAAAACAAATGAGAAGTAACACTTAAAGAGCCATTTGAGAAAGAAGTTGTGCACTTTTTTGGGCAAAAGCTATTTTTGGTAACAAAAAATACAAGCCCAACCAAAAAACTAATGTAAACCTGTCAAACATTGAAAAATTATTGTCAAATGAAAAAAATAACAATGATGACAACGAAAACAATAACAGTTATAATCTCAATATCCAATATAATTCCAATAAAATTAAAAATAATTACGATGGCTGCAAAATAACCTTAGCAGACAATTCAATGGACAATTCAGTATACCCACTAAACAAAAAACTACTCTCCTTGGAACTAGTAGGATTTTATGAATCTTTTTCAGTTACATTAGTTATGTAACAAACAATTGCATGAATCATGTAACAGACAATTACAGTCCAAGAAGACCAGTCATTCAGCCGATAATCTTCCTCTTCTGGCTAACAAACGATAAAACCTACATAACTTTGAGCAATTGACTTACTTGATTGCTTTTGGGAATCATAATCTTTGAGTCGTTCAAACAGGCTTTGAAGATTGCACACCACTTTCAGCTGTGAGTCGTCGGGCTTCAGAACTTTTCTTTCTAAATGTGACTTGTACAACTGTAAAGGTCCTTCGTTAAATTTCATTCCATCGCTATAGCATGCTTTCCTAGCGGCATAGACACCTTGAATACCCAAATGCGAACGGCAAGTGACAACCCGCCTTGTCGAGTGAGTGACTACAGAAAACATGCCACTATCGGAGGAGTAGCGGTTAAGGCAATCCACTGAGAACTAAAACACTGAAAAATGTTTTCGAAGCAGCTTTCGCTGAGCAGATAGCAATGTTGCAGCGATGAAACTAAATTATTTTCAGCTGTTATCGGCTAAATGTCAGTCCCTCATTACTTCCGCCATGTTGACGTTATGTAACCGCTCCCAGCAGCATTTGCGGCGTCTCTTATCCTCGAACACGTGCTCATTTCCAGGGTTTCAACTACGCTTACGAAAACGTAGTAGCTGAAGTAGCCCCCTTGAGGGATTTTAAAACTGTCTGAAACTGTGGTAAGTGCGTCAAACATGCGATTTCAACCATGATAGGCAACCAAGGAGTCAAGTTTACCTTAATGGAGCACACAAGTTACATCAAAACATACAACTGTTAACTCACAGCCTTCAAATGTTGATAAGTACCGCTATTATGCCTGTCTATAATAATAGTAATAATAATGATAGAGTTTTTTGGGCTCATTTAGAAAACGCAATGCGCTTACGTTACTATAGAGGAAAAAATAAATTAGTTAAAACCTATTAAATGTTTCTTATAGCAGTAATAAATAAAATAATTATTTAAAAAATTAGGTGACTTGAAAGCGAAGTACAGTTCCTCGTAAAATAAATCAAATAAACTTTCCGAAACAAGAATGTTTTGAAGGCAGATTTAAAAGATGAAAGATATGTTGTATTTTTAACAGAATCCGATAGACTTTTCTAGACCGTCTGGGAGACCATAAAGGATATTATTACAATAGTCCAGACGTGATATCACTAGTGCATTAACTAACAGTTTGAGATCTAGATTTTCCATGGTGATATATTTGCAAATGCGACCAGTGGACGTGATATGGTGTCAGTTGCTTTCTTACATGTCTCGTCTATGTGGTATGTCAGTGATAGGCTTTTATCTAAATTAACACCAAGATCACAAACTCTCTCAGTTAGTTCAATGACGGTGTTGGCAAAAGAGAGCTTCTCGATGTTAGGTATCTTGGTAAACCGGGATGTAAATAGTATACCCTCCGTCTTTTCAGTATTATTTCTTAGCATGTTTTGCGTGTTCCATCGTATTACGTCCTCTATACAATTTCACTTATTGTTTGTTTTACAAATTCAACATTTGTCACTAGTGCTCTTTCCGAAGAGTTCGACTCCGCAAATGATATTTATGGGAATACTGCATCCCGAAGTCCAAACCCAGAAGTTGTTCCTTTCACGATCATTCAAAGGAAGATTTGAACACCTTTCAATCGTTTAGAGCAGAAAAATACACTTCTCTCCAACACCTCATAAACAGGAATAAAAAGATCTGGGAAATCTCTTTTTCTTTTTGTTTGAAAACAAAGGAAGCCACTCTAACATTTCTTCCCATCAACCTCATAACTAACCCACTCTACGTTTTGTTTAGAAGTTTTCTTTTCCCACCAACTCCTTGCAAAATAACTTTGGCATGAACATGACGAGTAACAGACCCCCAAGGACCCCACAACCAAAGTGCATAAAAACCGGTCAGTTTGTCTTCATTTTTTATTCATCTTGAATTACAACGAAAGAACTAAGTAAATAAATGCCTCTTTGAGGTCACTCTCGACACTCTCAAGAACGAAAATAAATACTTGTAAATAAACGTGTCGTGGAATTTTCTGTTAACCAACATTCCCTTCATCAAGGTCACTATCATCTGTGTTACGTTCTAGATCCATACTACTTAGCTAATATACAAACCCTCAGCCTTTTATCCTCAGATAAGAAAAAATTTAAATAGGAGTAGATTGAGATCAAGACAAGACTGTCCAGTGGGAAGAAGTTCTGAAAAACTTAAATGCTGCAATGCAGCGAAGTGAGGTCAGAGAAACACTTGGCCATAAGCACTCGAAAATGCAGAAATTTGCAACAATACTCCGTTGAAACAAAGCTCCATGCGGTATATATTCTTATACTGAAAAATACTGTTTGTTACGCGGGAGTTGGCTTCACGAGTAAGGGCGAGGGCTTCCAGTGACTAGACATCACCTAGTAACTTACTTTCATGCCACCATCAAATATTGCGCGAATCAAAATTTCTGCCCTCTGTTTTCCTTAATTGACATCATTTCCATTTTCGTGGTAAGCTATGACAAAGTCGAGCGGTCTCATTCTTTTACCATTGCTTGAGATATTTCACAAGGGTCACTATAATTCGTGAGTCTGTTAACCAACCGGAAATAAAACTCTTTACAAAGTACCCCGTGAAAATTTACATCTTTAAAGTATGGAACCCAGGCTGTTGCAAAAGAAAACGCCCGTGTTTGCTTGCATCTGCTTGGCGTTGGTTACGCCAAGTCTGAACGAAGCAATTTTTTCTTCCAAACAGCTACTTCAGCCACAGAAGGACAAAACATCGACAACTTCTCTGTACAGCTTCTCCTTTAGTTGCTCGGATTCAGTTTTCTAACGGATTTGTACTGAATCAACCCCATAGATGACATCCGAAAGGACGCGTTATACGTGTCAAGGTTACTGATCTTCCTTGGCATATCTCCATTGCCATTGTATCTCTCTTTGTGAGGTTTATTTTCAAATAGCGCAGCCCTGTTTTGATTTTCGTCCTTGTTGCGTTTAACCCAATGTCCGTAAATCCTGAACGCACATCCATCGATCATTTTACGCAAAGGTTTCACGCCATAAGGTTCCCGAAGAATCGTATCAAATGTCACTGGTTGAAGTTTATTCTTTGCAAACTTGTAGAATTCTCTGACCGCTATAAGGGCAATAACGGTTCCCTAATAACAAATAAACATTGATTTGTGAGTAAATTAGCAAAGTATTCACAGACCTTTAAATAAATGGTAAAATTCACCGTGGCTAGTCCTTTTCTGGGGACCCATCGATTCAAGGGAAAAAATCTGATGTCCTGACGGAACAACCTTTAATTCTGTTACCTCTGTAGAAGCGACACCTCTTGCCTGGGACACTTTCCCTTTTCCCGAAGCTGTGCTCTAAGTATAGTTTGCAATTATATTTTTGACAGACGAACTCTACATTAATACTCCATATATTTATCGGGAACCTGTATTGACTACTACATGAAAGCACCAATTATTAATATGTTTAATTATCAAAAAGGAATTTGGAGCTACCTTGAATTTCCACCTTGCAGAAAATCCATCATTTTTCGCCTGCTGCAAATTTAAAATACAGATACAGATAAGTATATTAAATAAAAATATTAATATATAGTAATAAATAGCACAGGGTAGGCAATCAATACATCGTACATATTAAAGCAAAGTTTTCGTTTACGATGACAGTCTAAATAACAAACCTGAGCTCCTTGGAACCAGGCATGTTCAAGAGCTTGCTCTGCAGTTAATCTTCCTTTAGGATGAACAACTAGAAGCTTTGAAATCTGGAAAAGAAAAGAAACCACGTTTGCTACAGTATTTAAAAAATTCTCAAGTTTGTTTTCATACAATCAGTTGCTATTTTCTTCATCCTTAGTCCTCTGTGTTCCCTCTTGGTTCACCGTTACTTTCTGTTTATCTATATTTCCAAGTTTCTACTTGGTAGTCTTTTTCTAAGTGGTGCTACTGTAACTTTGCAGATCACAGAAATATGAATTACAGCGCGTGAAATTAATTTTTTTTTCAGATAGCCACTTGGCTCCTAAATTATTCAAAGTGGTAGCCAATTCAAAAAAGTTGGTCGCCATTTATAAAGAAAGACAAAGCCTTTTTTTAATGCTGTCAGCGTTCTAGATAGACCCTTCAAAATTAAATCAGGAAAAAGATCTTAAACATGCTACAACGTGGACACTAGAATGGATGACATACAACGTTCAAGCTCACCTAAATCTAAATCTAAATGACGTCTAGTTATCGATCGAGATGCATGTGCTGCGTTTTGGAAACAAACTTAACGAGGAAGTTTACCGCGGATTTATCTTTTCTGATCTTTTTAATTCTCTATATCTCTAAGTAAGGATATGATGAAGCATTCTAGTCGCCAATTTGGCGACAAATTTTCAGGATTTGGTCGCCAAAGTGAAAAATTTAGTTGCATTGGCGCCTGTATTAGGCGCAATTTCACGCCAAGAATTACCCAAATTAATATCGTGACACAGCTCCTTTAAATTATATTTTCTCTGGTACACTGGAACTCACCAAATCTTTGGCTGACTCAGAAATGTCGTCCCATTCTGGACTGTGAAAATGGTATCTTCCCTCCATTATTGACCGCAGCATGGTAACTTGTCGGCGATGCCAGAAGGGAGGGCAGCCCACAAGCCTGTCAAAATGAAGTGATGTCACAATGAGCATCACCTTTGTTCATGTAACCCTTTAACTCCCAGGATCTGATTGTAGATATCAAGTTTGAGAATTCTCATGACTTGTTTACTGGATAATGTGTAGATATTACAGGGAGAAGTGACATGTTAATCACATCTAGAAGTTGAGAGGTTGAGTCTAATTTTTGTCTTAATGACAACCTACATATACATGTATTTCCTGTCAAAATTTAATTTGATTTGCTATTTTGACATTTCAGTGATGTATAAAAGATGATACATACTATTTGTAAAGATACAGAACTATATGACAAATCAAAATTAATAATTTTTCTTAAAAATACTTACAAAGTATACATGATCACTCCACATGCCCACCTGGAAAATAAAAACAAAAAAAGGGAAGTTAAAAACATTTCAGTCGCTAACAGGTATATGAGGACACTCTTGTTCCATGCAAAGAAGAAAATACAACAGTGATGCAGACATTTTCGAATATGACGGCAGATGGAAGGGGCAAACCTCTCTCAGTAGTTTAGAATAGAATTCTCTTCATCATTTAAAGATGGCAAACAATTTTAGGTTGTTTCATTAAGACTTGAGAATTTTCAAGCCTCTTTTAAGTAGCAATAACGAGATCGTCATAGAGTGCATGTATTGCTAACTTTGTTAATTTTTGATACTATTCTTTCCTTAATGGTGTGGGGGAGGGAAAAGTGTGCATGAACACGAAATAATGTGACTGGCGAGTAATAGCCTGCCGATGTGTGGGACGAATTCGCTCGGGAAGAGCTTACAATTTTGCAATCAGTTATTAAAAAAGACAAATAACGGTAGCTATTACAGACAGCTTGTCGTTGCTCAACCAAGTGACAATATGACAAAACATATTTACATGAGAGTTTTTATTTCTACTTATTTTTCATGCTGGTAAATATTATAGAGCAGGGTATAAAAGTCTTCAAAATACCCTAGCTTTAAAAATGTACACAGAAGTCTCTCAACCCTGTAACTTTAAAGATTGGATTTGTAATTCTCCTAACTAGCTGCCTCACATTTCCTTGTAAGGCAATCATAAGAGTTTGGTGTAATATCAAGGTATCATCCAATTTTCTTGCTGATAAGTTTGTCTCTATCCATCACCATTATGCAGGCTGATGTATGTGTGTATGTAAAAAATGTGATGTTAGTGTAATTAAAAATTTAAGGAGAATGTTATCTCACATGTCAACTTCCTTTGAATAGCCTGGAGCATCCCCAAACATAGAGCACTGCAGTGCTTCAGGTGACAAATAGCCAGGTGTACCACACAGCTCTAGGGAAAAAAATATATTATATAAAAAAATACTATATATGCAAATGCCAATGAAATAAAAGATTATATCTCTGTACTGAGTTATTCACATGTGTTTAAATCCATAAATTCTGCACACATGGAGTCAAAATACATGTATAGGAGCCTAAACGTGTACTTGTATTGCAAGGGGTGGATGAGTTATGGCTAAAACAACTTTCCTACATGTAACTTGGAACTTTGACAAGTAAATGTTACCTCCACACAGATGCTTACAGTAAAAGTGTATTTTCACTATCCAAGCACATGAACTGATTTGTCATTTTCGTCTGGTATCAACAGAAGAACAGGCTGTAAACTGTATGCTTTCAAAGGCAGTCAAGAGGGGATGTGTTCACAAAGTCATAAAAATGACAAGAGGGGGCACCCTTGTAACAAATATATAGAGTTTGAGCTGTTTCTGTTAGTAAACTTCATTTTAAACTACCTCTGAGCTTTTCCCCTTCTTTCAGCTTAACTGCAAAGCCAAAATCTGATATCTTTATTCTGTAGTCTTCATCAAGGAGAATGTTTTCAGGCTGTAAAACAACATTGCAAAAAAATTTGCTTTCAAGTACACAAGAACACATAAAAAGGAAATGAACATCAGAATTTTGTTTTTACTGGTATTCAACTTGGTTTAATAAAGTTTAGGTTACTCCCAAATCTACTCTAGGAAAGCTTATGAAAATACAAATACATGTATATGTCATCCATGTTACAAATGCACTCTTTGTTCTGTGTGCAAGAAAAAAGAATGTACATGTACATATGTTAACCTTCTTCAAATAAGATAAAGTGTAATGTGTTCACAATGCTGATCCTACACAACTTGGTGTGCACATGGATCAGCCACAAGTAAACAAAGGTGTAATTCCCAAAGGCATTTTAACTCACCTTTAAATCTCTGTGAACAATGTCCTGATCATGCATAAACTTAACAGCTCCGAATACCTCATGCATGATACGTCTAAAATACAACATAAAAGTCACTACTTTTGTATACATTTATTTAATAAGTTGTAAATATTTGAAAATTCTGACATTTGATCTGCTCTTTCAAGATGTAGAAGTAATGCTCATAAACTTGATTTTTATCCATTAGAGAGATATCTGCAGAATTACACAATAAGGCCATAAGTTTGCCATCAATGCAATTACACAATAAGGCCATATGCATATGTTTGTTCTCACTCATTCTCCTCCTCCTCTTCTATATATGTGTCACATTGAATGTTCCATTTCATTTTTGTTCTAATGCATTCAGATACCTACATGCTTTTGCTTACTAAATTCATTTACCCATCAGTTCATTCAAGCAAATTAAGGGGGTGAGTTTCGAAAGAAACTGTGGTGCTGAATTGGTGGTTAAGTATAACTAGGTAATTTGGTGTTATTAACTGAGTTGATAACGTAAATTGGCCTACGTTAATAGTTTCAAAGCTGATGTTTTGAGCGTTAGCCCTTTATCAGAGCAAAGGAACTGTACGCAAGAAAAAAAAAACATAACACACACACAAGCCACAATCCCACTGTTCTCAGTTGATAATACCAAATTACCTTATTCATTCAAGCATTTTCTGCAAATTTTTGTGGGCACCTATATACCTGGTTTTCTTCTCAGATAAAGTAACTTGGTCCGTGAGATGATCAAACAGTTCTCCCTTTACAGCCCTAAATTATGCATAATAATAAAACATTAGAAATACACATACTGTGAATTAACTTGTATATCTATGACAGGTCATAATTTGCCAAATTCATCTTTAGTTAAGAGACGACACCACAATATAAAACAGTTGTCTAAAACTACATTTTAAAAACTGATTTCTATTGATGAGAATGAACAGGCTTGTAAGGAAAGATGTTCGTATATGCACAAATTTCAATTGACTGCCCTCTGGGATTCAATTGATTTTCCAATGATAAACTCAGCAAAATGTCCACAGAACTTGTGCTACTTATTCACCCAACCAAATGTAAATCTAAAAACCAATACCAACTTGGTCATCATTTGCTCTTTGCATCATTTTTTTTAGTCTAATTAGCCTCAGTGATTCCTTTGGGTTGGGTTCGAAGACACTCAGTTGAAAAGCTCTTTAATGCACAATCATGTAGACATACTGCAAAAAGTTATTCTCCTTATTTTAATGGATGCATACACATGCCAGATTTATGTAGCAAAAAAACAATGTAGTTAGCCAGAGAACTGCTGTAAAATAGACAGTTTTGCACTTACAATTCAAACACCAAGAAGAAAAACACTGGAGACTCAAAGACATCAACTAAACCAACTGTCGAGAGAGATACAATATAGGATACTAATAAGGTAAGGAAAGATAAGATGAGATATATTTACAATTTAAGATACCATGTAACAATCCTGCGAAGGATGTATTGTTCAAACACATTTAACACTTTGAGATAAACTTCATTATCTACTCTGTTTTCAGTTGACCAATGTTTTATTATAAGTTTACTCTTTGTCATGTCAAAAATGGGCAACAATGACAAAAACAAAAAAATTGTGATAAACAACGGCTGCTTACTTATATTTTCATGTCCTTGCAGAGCAAGCAGAATGCTGACCTCATCCCGAGTTGTTGCTTCAATGTCCACACCTGCATCACTAAGCTTGTCTATTATTTTCACAGCGTATGGTTTTCCAGTGATCTTGTGGATACATTTTCGTACCACACTGGAAATTCCTCTATTGGCAATTAAAAATATGTTTAATTCATATATGAGGACTTCTAGAAATACAGGATAATACATGGGTATGTACAGATATAGAATTTATCCTTGGGGGTCAACTCTATATCTCACTAGTGAGCACAGCAAATGAGTGACAAATTGAATTGAGCCCAAGAAGAGAAATTCCATACCTGCTAGTAATCATGTATTATTTGTTTATTATATAAACAATAAAGGCCTCTAATGATGACAAACAGTTGTGGATTGAGAATGGTAAATGCTTTCCAATTAATTCATTAACCTGACACAGTGATGCAAGGGGCAAAGTAAACTTTCAACGACTGATTGGCTTTATCAAACACATGTTAAAAAACTATCATAATTTGTGTGCAGTTATGGTATTTCTAAGGGAAGAAAATCCTTATGACAGCATGGCTGAAGGAAATCCTTGTGATAGCACGCCTGAACTATGAGGGTTTCAGCCTTGAAATCGTGTATCAGGATGTACCACACTTTGGAGCATAAACTGACATAGAAGATTGTAATTCATATTTGATTTTTTAGTAATCATGAACACGATTAGACAGGAAATGCACATGTAAAGATACAACCAACAGCGCTAACGACGCACAGATTGCGAAACTTATGAGTAAAATTCTCTAGAGAGTACTGTACTTCCAAAGTGAATGAGCATCACCTTGTTTCGACCATAATAATTGAATTAACTCTCTACCCGGATCAAAGAAAGGTGTCAATTTGTTCGAGTCACGCGCGACATTTGATCCCATAAATCAATGTTCTGCGAATTAAGCGATAGGTTATAGCTTGCTTTGCAACAAGTCATGTATGTGTACAGGACCATACTTCGATGCTAAGTCGGTCAAACTTCACTGCTAGCGATGGCCCTATTACGCAATCTCACAACTTCTTTACGATCATAGTAGACAAACATTGGAGCGTGGTGTTCACTGATGTACTAGATAGAGCAGGAATACGTGTTCAACAGATTTCGACATGACTCTAGCTTCCTGTCACATCTGTTCAAGTATTGTGGATCGGTTTTGAGCATTAACAAAAACCAATAGTCCCGTTAAACATCACTGAAGCAACTTAAGCAAGGTTTGCTCGAGTATTAATTGGATATGCAAATAACAGCGTTTCCAGAGGCGTTTACTACAGATCAAACGTACGTGCAATAATGCAAGGTCTTCACCGTACGACACGCCAGGATTTATGTCGATTGTTTGAAAACAACCCTGACTGACATCACATGAGATTATGGGCTCTTTCTTGAGACATCAACCTGAATTAAAAGCCAAGAAATGTCTACTTACGCGCCCAATTTCTCTTTAACTTCATATTTGTCGGAAAATCCGCCGGTTGCTTCGCTTCCTAAAGGCCCATCTTCCAAGTCAAACTCTGTCATTTCACGAATGCCAAGTCACTGAGTTTCCACCCTCGAATCTCAAACATAGCTCTCAAGTCTTCTAAAAAGAGTCATCTCGACAAGATGTAAATCACTGGGGCACTAAATCTTCGAGCATTTATTTGTTGCAGCTAAAGAAAAGCCCGACTTCAGTTTTTATTCAGGGAACGTATCTTGAGTATTTTGTGGTCAGCGGTACACTTAATGAAAACAATAAAAACACGTGCCGATCGTGACTTACGTCCCATCCAACGTGAGTCCTGACTGAAGAGCAAAACCCTTAATGGAGTTCACTACAAAGTTAAAATGGAGAATTTCAGATGTAACCTCGTAAAATTTCTCCTTCACACTTCAGTCGTAACTTAAATATACTGATTTGCTATAATTTCACAACTTCTTACCACTGAAAGGTATTTCATCATTTAGCAATTTGGCCAAGTCCAATGTTTTGTGAACATGGCGTGACTTCTGCGCACTACTCAGAAATTTCCACATCATTAATACTTAGTTGGTAAAGGAGCTGCCGCGTAGCAAGTTTCACACTAATCGTATCTCATGAACTCGGAAGATCTTTGCCTAACCGAAGTAAAACCTCTGGAGCTGATGAACAAAACCATAATAAAGCTGGTGTTTCTTTTGCATCCTTGAGGAAACTGGGAGTCGAAGTTGTTTGGGAAGAAAGCCACTTTGACCTCAACTGTTTGCGGTGGAATCTATCATCTGCCCCCCCCCCCCCCCTTTTCAGACACTCCGCCGCCACCCCTTCGGAACAAGGGGGGGAGGGTGGAAGTCGGTTTGTCAGAGAAAATCTTTTATTTACTATGTAAAACTTTGCAACGGACTAAAACATTACAATGTTAGACATGGTAGAATTTTCAGTGATAAACAGTCTTATCATTCATTCGATCACATGACACGTCCATCCCATACCCGTCTTACTCGGAAAACAGGAAAGTGAGTCTTCACGTTGTCCCATAGACGTCGCATGGAAAGTCGGTGACGGAAATTTTTTGCAGACTGAGAGCACTTATGACGCACTACATGGAGTGCGACGACAGTAGAAGTTTTTAGCACGGTCATACCCGGTGAAATTGTTGTGACAAAAGCTGAGATTCCTCGGCCATACCTACCCCTAGGAGCTAGTTAATTTATCCTTGTTACATGACCATGTCTTATCGTGAATTTATCTGACTGTTTTACTAAGCTATGATTAGTGAAACAAAAAAAATTCCGCTTTGGCAAATGAAGAGATCACTCAATGACGTCAGTGTGTGGTTAGAACCTAAAGTAACCAACAATGCCTCAAGTTATTACGGACAGAACACACTACAGAGCGATGATTTGTCCCATGTCAGAGAGGTAGTTTCTACTGTTCTAAGTCACCAAGAACGATGTTCGTCTTGGTTTCTTTGTTTCTTTTGCTCATAAAGAGCTCTTGTCAGTATTGACTTTGTTTGTTCAGATCGGAGATGATCTCTCAAACTCTTCAAAAACAGAAGGGACAAAGTTCGTCATCTAGAACCGAACAAGGAATATTATTATTTTTTCACGTCAGCTGCGTGAATGTACTCTTATACAGCATTGGTGATGCCCAATCACAGGCTACCCAGTATTCAGTTCATTCTAGTTGTAAAAGGTGGTTCTTTAACTATGAGCTGAAAAAAAAAAGGAGCCGTCGGCTGCCGGCGACGATGCTATTTTCAGCTTATTTCTATTAAGTTTTGTCCGTACTCTTTCGTTAGGAAACACAAACAATATCAACTTGGCAGCATGACACTGCCTCACTTAACAAAACTGAAGGAATATCAACGTCATATGACCAATATATAAATAAAATCTAGCCAATTATTTAAGGCAAACAAACGAATGAACATGGCGCGTCAGGCGTCACCGCACTAACTCATTTTCCGTTGACGCATTTCGCACTGACGGAATGAAATTACCATGCCTGGCAGGAGCGGTATTTTTGCGGGCGTAAAAGCCAGTCAAGTGCAAATTGACAACAAATCGCAGTAATTTTAAATGTTAACAGTCCAAACCATGTCTAGGAGGAATCAAAGATCGACTGAGTCCTCTAGTACACCCTTAATATCAAGAGAAACAAGGTTTTGGCCATGATTGCCATCAGTCTGACGCGGAATTTCGCTTAATAAGTTTTTTTTTATTGCATAATTGAGTCGTAATCGCGTATGAAGTCATTCTTGTAGGCTGATTTGAAGTTACCTCAATTATTATTTCGTTTCATAAAAAAAATTGATGAATACGTGTTTCTGCGGAAGCGATAAATTTGTATATCTTAATTTTTTTCTTCTGTTTTCCGTGAGTCCAAAGCTTTAACCCCCTTCTTTTGGGCTATGCAAAGTTTGTTCGATTTGCCCACCAGCTTAGCTTTGATTGATAACAGCTGAAATAAGCGAACCCGATGACGGCTGAAATTATTCGATTGTTGTCATTAAAATTTTGCGCTACTTGTGTTGACGGAGGATTTATTGTCTTTTCTTAAGTGCAACTTTGTAGAGTCAACACCCGACACAGTGAAACTTCATATTGGCGAATCCGCCCACAGACTGAAAATTCAGTCCATTTGAATCATTGAATTAATCCAATTAAACATTTAAAAAACAAAGAATAAAATGAAAATCTACAGGGTTGTACCACCAGTCCTATTACAGCGATGATAGGATCCTTTCGCCGGCGGGTTTAATTTATATGGCGGCAAAATCTCACCGAAAAATTGTACACTTACTCGCCTAATTTTTCTCCAGTTTCTCCTTCATAACGGTACTTGTCGGCAAATTCAGTTGATGGTTCATCATCATCATCAAAATGCGCCGCAACTTCTAGGTGAAGAGAGTGTTTCGTGAAGCGGAGATCAACTTGTTGAGAACTTTCCAGTGCTAATGTAAAATCATCTCCGCTGTGGCCCATGTCGAAGGATCTAACTGACGAGAGGGCGGGTAGTTAGTCTATGATGAATGAAGAAGTCAAATGTGAGGTCCATGAACAACAAACAATTACTTGATAATGGAAATTTATACAGGGGAGAACAATGACTCAGGCTAATCATCTCTAGTGATGCGGGAAGATGTATCTTTTTCCATGTTGAACGAGGAAATCAGAAAGAACGAGTAACCAGGCAAAATAAGCATTTGGACGGAACATATTAGAATTAAAGATATTTGAATGAATCTAACATGCCGTCAAGCATAGGGATCTTTTGAGGACCAGAGTTAACTCATCCCGTACCTTCAATGAAATTGTATATTCAGCACCTGGGTGAGAATTTTACTGATATCACCACAGGCGGCCCAAGCTCACGCCTCGAGAAAAAGCCAACGATTGATTCATGAAAGCGTCACGCGTTGTGTGACTCGGTGTTCAGTTACGAGAAGAACCGTTGAAAATTTGAAGAAGTTATAAGGAATAGTATAGGGAACGTAATATGGTTGATTGACAACAATAAACATTTCGAAATATGAACATTGAAATTCAATAACTTACTCACATCTTGTGTTTCCGTCGTAGTTTCCGGCGATTTCTGCCGTTTTAAGCTTGCTTTTCCATCACTGTTATTACTGTCTCTGTCTTCGTCTTTTCACAGAACGCGTGACGCTTTCGTAAATTAATCGCTGGCTTTTTATCGAGACGTGAGCTTGGACCGCCTGTGATATCACTAAACAAATTACAGTCTAATACTCAAGTGTCGCTTTAGATCATGAAAAAATCTCTTTTTCCCAGTTAGGCTGTTGTATGAGCCAAGTAAAAATCAAGCGAAAAAATATTTTTCTTGGCGCAAGATACCTGTGTTTAGAGTTTGCGCTGATAATATTGGTAATCCTTGACTCCCACGCTTTATCTGCGGTCGTCAAGAGGGAGTTACGCATCAATAACAGCGCCACTTAACAAGTTAATGAGCCGAAAAGAAAAACACGCGAAAACGTCTGAACCAAGTGATCGAAGGATCGAGAGTGAGGTACTTTGAATAAGGATGTTGGAAAACTGATACAAAGATTCTTTCGTGCACATTTTAAATGCTTGATCATGCTAAGAAAAAAATGAGACCTCTAAACAATAAAATGAGTTCCAGCTGTTTGAGTCGCTGAAAACTAACTCTCTTAGTCAATAGAAGTTATAACTGCTAAAATAAGAAGAGATCTGTGCTTTCCGTACGTATTTTCTGAACAGGCATGCAATTACCAAACAGAACTTGTATTACACATCATTTGAAGAAATAAAACAGCTTTCGGGACGTTGGATAAAGGTAACCCTGAACAAAGAATTCCCAAGTGTTACAAGGGAGAAGGGGTCCTGCTTTAAAACCTTTTAGATCTTGGCAACAGACGAAGATGGGCAAAAATGTTGTAGTATCACCCTAAGCTTTATTGTTGGCCAGGATCTTAAGGTAATGAATATATGACGCTTCTGGCGAACCACTCTATGATAGATTCTTTTTCTTCCCTGTTTATTGAGATCCTGATATATTAATCGTGTCAATCAGTAAAACCAAGAGTACCTCAGTTAAAACGGTCAATTATGGCATTATGTGATCATTAAAAAGACGTACACACTTTTTTCCCAAATTTTCACTGACTCTCTGCTGAGTTTTGTTACAAATGTTTCCTACACTGTTATCATAATAGAGAATGTTGTGTCCAAACTGAATTTTTCCTACGAGACGAATGGACAAAGCTAAGAAAACTGCATACTGATTCCTTTCAGATAATTACAAATTCAATAAAAATCTCATGCCCACATTTCTTTCCCGGATTAGTTCGTTCACAAAATATTTTGGTGCGTGTTTATTTATCAGCTTACCTAATTAAAATTATTCCTGTTTCCTTCATTTCGATTTCATCTGTTGTGGCCAAAAGGTCCACGAAAGTGATCCTTAGGTTTGTCGATAAAGAAATAAAGCTGAGTTTTATTTAGCTCAATCTCACCCAGAGATCGATATACATGTATCGGTAAAATAGATGAGCTCATTCAGGGCCAGTGTAATTCCAGACAAATTTCCAGCCTCCAATAATCCCTCTCTAAGAGTTACAGAGTTGAAAATTTCAAGTAGTAGAGGTAGTATCTTTATTTAAACTCGGTAAAAAATCTTCAGGTCAAACAAAGCGTCCCAATCTATCTATTTACAATATTAAATCAGTTAAAACTACCAATATACTGTTTTGATTCTTCCTCCTTATTTCTAGTCTGTCCCATTTAAGTATTTCGAGAAGCAGGTTTGAACTAGTATCGTAATCGGCTTTTAAAATTGCTCTAGCTGCTCGGCTCTGTAATTGTTGTAGTTTGTTTCTCAATTTACTACTTAAGCCGTCCCAAACGAGGCTACAGTAATCAAAGTGAGGTTGTATTAAGGTGTTGTAAGCTAGTATGGCAGTAGATTCGGAAATTAGAGGCATGATACGTCTACGGACACCTGTTGCGGAAGATACCTCAATCGAATTCCAAGCTAAAAAAAGTATTTGACGACATTTGTTTTTTAAAGTATCAATGATAAGACAATCCGAACATTTCGTCAGTTTAAATGAAATATGCGTTGTTATAAGTAACAGAAACAACAGGTGGAAGAAAGACAAACAAAAGCCTGCCTTTCTCAGCCAGGCGTTTTCCCTTGGAGGTACGCGACCAAAAAGCTGATACACTGAAGACTTGATCGATAATTGACCGATTAATCCAATCATAATAAAGATCCTCGCCTCTAGAAAACGTTTACTCCATGTTCTTTGTGAAGGATCTTCGAGGCCCTTCTTTCGACTTGACAGATCGGGTCGCGAGGGAACGGGACTGTATGCCCATTTCTGTTTGAGCCCTTCAAATGAAAGTACGTGCCTCGTCCCAGGTTACGTTTACCATATATCGTTGACAACCGATTCCTAGAGAGGAACAAATTAAGAATATATATATATATATATATATATACATACATGCATACACACATACATACATACATACATATACACGTCAACTTTTCACGTCAGGATAAGGCGCCTTTTCCTTCGCAGGTACAAGGTACCCAGCTCTACACATTACAACTCTACACTAACTTACACACACTTGTAGACCAAAAGCCGGCAGAAATTTAAGCAGAAGAACAAGCTATGGGTACCTTTCGAGGTTCTATGAAGAAGGTGCGGCCACCTGAGGCAAGGAAGTGCTTAAACCCTTCTGCTCTCGGAAGTAATTAGCTTAATATCTTACAATACAAAAACACGAGTCCGGTTGATTGGAGATGAAAGTTATCAAACCTATCTTCCTGTTATCTTAAAATAATACAATTTCTATTTAGTAACTGAATGGCAGCCAGAGGAGAGAATTCCCTATCAGGTCTTGGGGGTTTAAGGGTAGCTTTCTCTAATAGCGCTAAAACTATGGAAAACTTTGATATGTGGGCATGATTACAAGTGCTGCGAGACACCACCTTGCCTTTTCCGTCTTCAAAATTGACTAATAGGCACACATTAAGTTCTGTTGTGCACTGTAACGTCGATCTAGTACCTGAGTATAACATCCTTCAGGGTTGGACAATTTTCAAACTGCTCGTGCAAAAGCTTGGTCGTCTCACAGAAGGAATGGTCCACTTGATACACAAGCTCATCAAGGTTGCCTAAACACATAATACAGAACAATAACATACGTATATAGCCCCTTAGAAACCCTACGTCAAAATGTTCATTACATTATGTGCAGATTAATAATTTTAGATTGAAGAAACTGCTAAATATAAAATGATTAAATCGTGAGTAAATGAATTTGGGGACAAATAAACGGTGTGGTAAAGATTTGGCTTCTTTACAATCTGTAAGTTAACTATTTCATTTATGATGTTCAACAATGGTAGGATTACAATACGAGTTTGATCTGTACGTTTTGAAGAGTTGTGATACAGTTCTTGAAATGTCTCGAGCGATAAACATGTATAAAATTAGAAACGTGCAGCTTCTCATTTCCGTGACACGTTTTCTGTTCATTACCTTTCATGTTTCTCTCAAAGCTGTCATACAAAAGGAAACTATATTCATCAGACTGTACCTGTATATAATGACACATCATTAGAAACTTCAACCACGTCTTTTCATAATTCTACAATAACCCTTTACCTCCCAGAAGTAATTAACGTAAAACTTCTTCCTATAGTATTCATACATTATCCAGCAAACAGCGAATGAGAATACCCAAACGTATCAGGTAGAGGTTGTTACCTTGACAGCATATATAGATTTTTACTTTTAGCTAAGCTGCAAGGAGCAAAATTAATTCCAAATTCATAGAATAACTTACATTTTGGCGTCTAAGTACCTTTAAAGGTAATTAAACAAAAGTGCACCTTGGGCTCGAGTAATTAAGATCTACGGTTTGAACTATGTGTGTTTTGATCTTTACTTACAGGAACTGATTCATCTCCCAAAGATTCTTTGACCAAGAACTCCAGTTCACCAAGTTGATTCAGTGATGTTTCCCACTGTAAAACAGTCAAAGTACTGGTTAAGTTATATTAACACAGCGATTCCAACGACTTTGGCGACAAATTAATAGAATGGTGTGGTTTATCTACATCCTTACCAAAGCTTTGATGCTATTACAGTCATTGTTCAAACCTTCCTCGGCCAGGAGAATGAGGACAACTTTAGAGTGGGCTTGTACATACAGGTTGACATGAGTTAAGCCTTCAACCTATCAAATCAAAGCATGGAAAACCGTTAAGACATGGTGTATTCCTCTTGGTCAATCCTCTAATAGCTTTCCAAAGTTTCTTGATGTCCTTGATACGCTGCCCTAAACACAACTTAGGACGGCTCGCGGCAAATCTGGAAACAGGCCAATATTTAAAATCGTATGCGTAAATAACTACTTTTCTCTACGAGAACGTAATGTGTGTGCGCAGGTTGAGAGTTGGAAGCGCCTTTGAGGACGTTAGTGTGCACGCGTTTATGAGAACTACTTAGTGATAAATGAATACGGGTGCACGCACTTTAACGTATAGCGGTTAGTGACATGTGAATGCCAATGCACGCGCGCGTATATGTGAGTTGTCAATGACGATAGAATGAGCATGTGCCCACGTGATCATGAGAGTTGTTCAGTAACGTGCAAATGCGGGTGCACACGCTGTGAGGTGAACTGATCAGTGACGGGTAAAGACGAATGTAGACGCGAGGTGTTACCCGGCCAGAGGTAAATTAATGATCGTGTGCCCACGCGATCCTGAGAGCTGGTAAGTGACTACTGAGAGCTGGTAAGTGACTACTGAGTGCGGGTGCGCGCACACACTTAAACGGGTAGGTGAGGAATGAATGCGAGTGCAAGCGCGCATTGGTGCGCGTTGATTTGAGCTGGTCAGTGACGAAAAAAAATCGGACGTGTGCGCGCGCGCGCGCTCATAAGGGCTTATTAGCGATAAATGAGTGTATGTGTACACAAGGACATGAACGGGTCGATGACGAATGAACATAAATACACATGCGCGTTCAAATGAGCTGCTAGTCAGTAACGCGCGATCATGCGGAACATATTGTCTAGTTGCTTCGGGTTTCATTTTTATGTCTTTTGGGTTTTTGATCACATCCGTCTTGTAAGTTTCCTCGTTTATTTCGCTTTGTCGTTTTTTAGTACTTTTCACTTCGGATGTTGTAAGTTATTTTATGCTCATTCGTGTGTTGTAATTTTGTTATTTTAAAAATAAAAAGAAGTGCAAAATGGTGAGAAAAAAAATCCTACAGCACTCACTTGATTCATTTCATCTCCTTCTTCGTACGGCAGTAACTCTTCCCTTTCCCTATCTGTAGGGGAGGGCGCGTCACTCAAGGGCGGTTCAAACCAATCAGACGATTCCTCATCTTCCACCTCTTCAAGAGCAGAGTCAATCGGTGGCAAGTCAGTGCCATCAGCGAAGTATGTTCCCTCCAGGCCATTAGCAATATAAATCCCAGAATCAGGTTCAACTATGTCGATGGGTGGTACAGAATGAATTCCTTCGAACGCCACAGTGGGTCCGTCCGACACCACATCGTTATTAACTGAATTAGGATGTTGAGACGCATTGTTCTCCACACAGGCCCGCGAATCTCGTGTATCTTTAGCAGTACTGGTATCCAAGCATGCGAACGACTTATCCAAAAATTTCTCAGCTCCTATGTTAAGATTACGAATTGGAGACGAATCGCATATTATCGGGGTCTTGACTAAATCACTTATCGAGCTGTTTTCTTTGCTGAGGTTTAAATCGGTCGGACCCGACTTTTCAGCGACATCTGGAGCATATGATGGCCTACTGTCATTGTCTTCGTTGCAGACACTATGGTCAGAGGAGGGAAGATTTATTTCCAGAATATCTCGATGATTAGCGACTAAGTGCTTACCCAAAGTTTGCTCCACAGAACAGGAATTGTCATTAGAGAGAGTTTTGCTGCATTTTTCCTCACAGCATTTACGTCCAGATTGACAAAAAGAGTTACCACACGACACGTCGCAGGATTTTTGCAACGCAACGCACGACTGGCAGCACGCAACACGATCCGTAACGCTTTTACTACTATTCTCTTTCATCTGGGAATTTTTCTGATGAGCTATGTCTATAGCCTGCGTTATGAGATCGTCCAAAATTAACTTACACAAATCTACCTCGTCATTGGAAAGTGACTTAATTGAAGAGTAACTCGATTCACACGAAGACGATGAACTACAGAGCGCACCTTGGTCTGTTTCCTCTTCATGATGCTGCCTTCCACAACACGGTGAACTGGAACAGTCAATTACTTTTTCACTCGCAGACGAGACATTACACGGCATCTCTGTGCGCTTTTCTTCCCCATACTGTTGCTTCTCACATTGAGGTTTGGGATTTTCAACGACTTTTAACCCAACCACGTCAACGGTTTCCATAATAACACTAGTTTCGGCAGATAACGAACTTTCAATAGAACTGCTGTCAAATACCGAATCGGAGCTTGTCGCTCCGAACTCAGCCTCTGCCTTCCCCCCATCAGAGTCTGCACTCCCTTCCCCAGCCCTTGTGTCAGCTGAGGTGGTGGTCACATTCTTATGTTCCTTCTCTATTTCATTTGAAGTTTTACAGCTTTCTTCCGTAGTTACCATAATAGTGCCGCAACCTTGTTCGTTCGCAGGTGCAGATTCATCAGACTCTCCCACAGGGTTCGTCTGCACCACAAGCGTTTCACTTGACTCGTGTTTAGGAAGTTGGTTCGTGGAGTCTTCATGATCCTTCACTCGGGAATTGCCCTTAGAGCTTTTTGTTGTATTGAGAGGTGTAACAGACGTGGGATCTTTTGCAGAATTTACGGTAAATTTTCTTTCTCCTCCTGAAGATCCAAAATCTAGTACTGCGTTTGAATTCGCACGAACGTCACACGAGAGTTGAGTCAAGCCGTCGTTCAAGTGCTCACCATCATCTGCATTATTCTTCCGCCAGTAGGACAAATCCCTCACAGCAGCCGACGAGGCTGTCGTGTATACATCTGGAAATGTCCCAGACGATTCTCTCGAAGGCGGCTGTCTATAAGCAGATTGGGCCAAAGCTTCGTAAAGGTTCAGGTATTCAGACAAAGTGAGGAACGCATTCAAGATGCGAACGCCAAACGGAAGAGCACATTCTAGAGAAAAAGACAACTTCAGCATCAAATGAAAAACATTCCCACCACTTACTCAAGAAGTAGTTAACAACGGTCCCTGAGCTAGTTGTCAAAACAAAAGCAAAGTAAGCAGAAAAATAAAATGCCTTGTGGGGCTGTTCTGACACCCTTTTTTGGCTCTAAGCATATTGGTACAAAATGAAGCTTACCAGTTTTAACAGGCCTTGAAGGATGCTGTACCAAAAAAAGTAATTATAACAAATTATGATATAAATATATTCATTACACAAAATAAATATATCATTGACTGTAAATTACATAATGAAAGAATGAAAGGACAAAATATTATTATAATGAATAAAAGTGCACAAAAAAAGATTTAAATAAATTAAGCTATGGCAAAGGAAGTTAAAACCGTATGATGTTTGGGAAAGTAATAAACATTAGGGCAGAGTGTTACGTTTCTCCTTCTTCGTTTCATTTTTTTTCGATTGGGAAGATATCTGAGAAAACGTCCAAAACCGTCAGTGGAGACCTCTCAAAAATGCGCTGCTGTGTGTCTTATTTAAAACTATGTTTCCATTGTTTGAAGATGCTCGTACTCAATTACTTACATGACTTTGATAAGGTTTAAGAAGAAGAAGCCTCTCTGTTATGGATGGCTCCAACTGAGTGCACAATATCCTGAAAAAATACATAAGAACAAAACAATAATTGAACAGATTTCCCAACTGAGACACAATTCTTCTAAACTTGGATTTATAACAATAAATTATTACTTTATACATTATTACAAGAAATTTTCGTGTGACATCTATTCGAAGGCCACCTGTGATAAGATATTTATTGTTCAATGCCAGACTACAAGTTCTGACCTAAATGCTATGTAGACAACACCAAAGGATCATTTACAGTGGGGAATCCAAATTGATAGCTATTGTGCCAAATGGCTTTGTATTGTTTGATAATGCTGTTGATGATGTACTTCTTGCTAATAAGACGTTTGAATATTTTGAGTGCTTACTTATTTCGGTAGAGAATACACCCTCCAAGAACATGTTGTCTGCGCTGGCATGCCTGGAGAAAGTATGATGCCTTTGTAAAACAAGTTGCTGCAACTCTCTGTCAACAAAAGAAGTCAGTTTAAAAAAGAAATAATGATGTGTGGGTTTTTAAACTGGGAATGAAAGGATTTTCTTAGTATGAATGACTATGGAGTGACACAGGGTCTGGGACGGACTTTGGAAAAAATATGGACCTTGAAAACAGTAGATAGCTCAGGAAAAAATGGATGGGCAACAAGAAATGCAATGGGATAGGGTGGGATAACACTGGATGCGAACAGAAATAACATGACTGGATGAGATAAAATGGGTGGATATGGCTGAAATGGGATGGGAGACTACATGAGACTGGATGAGAAAAGATGAGAAGAGATCGAATACAAGGGAGGATATAGGTTGGGATGGGATGGGTGGAGAGAAAGGAGATGGAACTAAATAGGACGGGATGGTATGCATAGAGACTGGATGGCAGATGATTAAATGAGATAGGATGGGATGGAAAGGATGGAGAAAGGATGAGAGAGGATTGATATGATATGGAAAGAGAGATGTATAGGCAAAAAAATGAGATTGAATGAGAGAAAAAAGATGAGATGAGGAGGAATAGAAATGAATGGGAAAGGATGGGTTAAGATGAAATAGAAGTAGATAGAATGGGATTGGTTGAAACAGAATGGGATGAAAGAGGATGAAATGCAGTGTGGTGAAAATATGATTAGGTGGGATAAGATAACACATTGTGAACACTAAATTTGTGTTGAAGAAAAATTCCATGACCAAAGAAAGTGACTTAAAGACTTTCATCTGGACTGCTAACCATAGCACACACTGGGGTGTTAACACTTTTCCGGAGCTTAAATTAAGCAATTTAAAATGATACTGTTACTTCCAAAATACACCAATGAAAGCCCAATAAAGCTTGATGACACATACTTTGGGCAGATCAACAAATGGTAAAGGATCAAACACTCCTGGTAGGAAATCACCATAATGACGCACAAAATGTAAATAACAGTCCCAGATCATATTCATCCAAGAAAGGAACATCTCTTGACTTTCACACATCTGCAAAAAGTCAAAAAATTACATCAATTCATTACAAATAATGAAATTGCAAACATGAAGATAAAATTAGTTCTGCCATGTTGATCCTATAATATGATAGTAATTTACACCATATATGAAGTAAGGTCCACCTAAGATCAAGCACTTTTTATACACAGTGTACTGGTATATTCAGTCTCACATACCATTTCACTGGCTTTGGTCTATAAATATCTATCAATAAGAAGCATTTTTTTTTTGACCAAGTACCATGAGACATTCCTTGTATGTTGGTGTTTAGTTGTTTGAGTAAGCAAAAATTAATTGCTTAAGAGAATTCTTGGAGAGCAAGATACGCCGATAAACACTCAAGACACAAATGGCTCCTTTAGGAGCCACCACTCAATGAAAAAGTCAATGAACTACAGCAACATGTTCTCAGTTTCTTTTATATTTATCTCTTGGCATCTTAAGAAGTTTTATGAATATGAATTAGATTTTTGAGAGCTCCAAACACAGATGTATCCATGGATAAGCTGCACCCTTGATTTTTGGCTTCAATTTTGTGAAAAAAAGTGCGGCTTATACATGGACGTTTATGGTATTGATCCCTCCTTTATTCCATTCCTGTCCTTTTTCCTTCATTCAGTTCCTCTGTCACTCACCCATTTAATCACAGGGATAAATTTACATAATATATGTGCAGCAAATTGATAAGTCAATGATTGAGCGATTGAATGAGTCATCATATTATCCTTACAATTTTCATTTCAAATTTGTCCTCCCAACAAAAATTCCTCAACACAACTTGGATATGACCTTATAGTCACTGATTGTGGTTAATTTACACTAAAACAGTTCATTCAAATGGAGTATCACAACATCAATATTAAAGTAATAACAAAAACCACACACAACAAACCCTCAAACATCAGAAAAGACATGTAAACAAGTCACAGTTGCCTTTATGGAAGCTTTGCCTCTGAGTGGTTGAATTGACGGTGTAAGTTCTTTAGACTCTTTTGACCAATCATGGAATACAGAAAATATAACCACTGCAATAGTAGATTAATTTCAACACTCAATTGAAAATTACCCTTCACTATAACTAAAATTCATATTTTGTAGTTTTCAACTGACCATTCTGATCCGCTCCAGTGAGCCATGGTAGAAGTTGAAGGTACCGTGAAGTGTCTGTAGTCGGGTTATCAATAGTGAGTCAGGCTCACTGAGGCTCCCTCCAAGTGCCTAGAAAAAAATGTGTGTACACTGAACCAAAGAATAGAACAAAAATTTCTACATAGCACTAAAAGGTGTGCGTAGTAACTACGTGTTTATAAGGGTGAAAGGGTGACATTTTTACACAAATTGCTAGAAAACAAAGTTTGTTTCATTTCCCTTTCAGTTTCTATACACTTTGGATCAGCTTCACTCTTGATTGCTTATAGTTTGTTTGATCAGTGTGATTTAGTTTGTAGGTATGTAAGGTCTGGGATAGGGTACAGAAACCAAAGTAGATTAGTTTAGACTGAATTTAAAGAGAAACTTGTAGTTTTTGAAGAATTTACTGACAATGGACTAAAAATTTAACTCTGAAATCTTAATTCCCTGCTTACAAGGGCTACCTAGCATATGATAAATAGTGATAAAGTTTCTAGGAAATCAAAAAAGGGATTGTGAAGTGATTTGCTAGCACCAAGTCTGGAGAAAGGTAAACACAACATATATCTGAAAAATGGTCTGGGATAGGCTTGTACACCAACCAGTCAACGACTCTAGCCAAATCAATATTCCATTCATATTACAGGCATAAAAAACCACATTGGTTACCTATGTTACTGAATACATAGATCTAGAACAAACATTGTTGTACAATGCTATGCAAGTACATTGAGTTGAACATCAATAAAGATTCTCTGTGATTATTACCAAGGTGTATTGGCCAGAATGAACCGTTGCCACTTTCTCTGACTGCAGTTTACAAAGGGTTGGTCTGGCATTAAGAAAACCATGAACAAATTGTGACATTCCAATAAGTTGTCCACATACTGAGACTCGATCTTCAATAGATGCCTTTCAAAGGAAAATAAATCATCTTAGGAGCAAAGCTAACCATCACAGTTCTGTTGAACTAGTTTTCTGGCAGTCAATTTTAAGAAAATTACCTGTAAAGAGGTAAGGTAAGATCCCAATGCCCATCTACACCCCCAGGTGGGGAGAGGGACAATGCCACTAAATTTGAGAACAAAACTCACAGCTTTTAATCTAGAGGGCCAATGTAGGAACATTATGCGACTGCATAACGTGTTCTCTAACTTATTTGTTGGATGCAGGAACATTATGCGACTGTATAACGTGTTCTCTGATTTATCATAAATTAAAAAATAATAAATAACGAAAATATGACATAGGTAATTGACACAAAGCTAAGCTCAAGTCCCAAACAGCTTGAAAGGAAGAAGCAGTAAGAGAAAAATAAGTACAATAACAAGCTGGTTGTCGGACTTTAATGAAGAATAACTGATGTTAGCATGTTTAAACTTGAATAATCCCTTTCTAGTGTGGGCTGCGGATGTATTTGGAACCGTGGCTCAATCTGAGACAAGTCTTGAACTTACATCAGAACATACGGTGTCCTAAGTCAAAACTAAAGCAGAAACCAAAAACATTACCGATGGAGGATAGAAGTAGACGATTGCATTTTCTGGTGGATCTGCTTCCTTTTTCACGGCATCTCGATCGTAAACAAAGAATATGAGGCCCTCAAAACTGCAATTTAAATTAGTTTTTCTGTTGTTTTCAAATCAGTGAATTACAACTAATCTAAGTAACTTCACATACAATACCTTGTTGCACGTACAGGGGTGATTAGAGCCGTCATACAGTTACCGGTTTTCACTAAAGTAAATCAGTATACGAATCGCTTTCCTGAAAAAAACGGAAGAAAGACGAAGAAACCGCTGTAGCGTAATGATCAAGGAGCGGCAAAGCATGTCTGTCACGAGACCCTTAGTAACCGCCCTCGATTCACTTAGGGGGTCACGCGTCACACACCCTTGGCACAACTAAGAGCGTTTCATTATTTTAATTTTTTTGTTTTGTTTTTTTTCACTTTGGCAATTGAAAACTTATACAAAGAGAGATTTTTCCACAATCTTCCATAAATCAATGATTAAAAGAATTCTGATGTCCACCCTGGAACAAAGAGGTACACAGTTTTTATCTCATGGAGGCGCGAAAACGTTCTGAAAGAATGTGTAGACAAATCAACAATAAAATTTAACACTTTAAGTCACTGAGAGAAAAGGTGGTCAAACTTATGAAAGAATTTTTCACGTTTTTGGGGGGTTGAGTTAGGACGTTCTATTTGTGTTAAAAGTCACTTTTTAAAGTATATTTTAAAATCTGACTTAGCCATGTCAGCGACTTATATTTCTTCATAGCTTTTTTAGTAGTTCGCAGTGTACTTCACATCTCCCGAAAATTTGAAAAACAACTCTGTACAGTCGAAACCGAGATAAACTGAGAGGTAGATCTCTGTGCAGTATTCATTTATAAAACCTTGAATATTGGACATAATTTGACGCTATTTGCATAAAAATTGCAAAATGTATAGCCAGGGGATCTAGCGACTCGACCTACATTTTTTTTTTGAGGGGATACCAGAAATGTAACCTTTACCTGACATAAGGTCAATTCAATCTCAAGTCAAAACTCAAAATACACCTAACTACTATCTTGCCAATTTAAAGTTACTATTCCATGAAAACTTAAAGAGGAGAGTTATAATTTATTTTTTCTCTAACCATTGCGGAACAGAGAGGTGCCGCTAGCTGTTAACTCTTTCAAAATTGGAAGAAGTCGTCGCCTGTTACTCGTAAAGAAGCTCATGAATACTTCAATTACAGGATAAAACTGCTATTTTTATGAAAGTAAATAGCTTTGCTATCAGCTGTCAAATGTAAAAGGGTCAAATTAATGTAAAGAAATGGAAAAATCAATAGCTGTTTGGGAAAAAAAATAATTCAATTACTACAAACACTTGAGCTGCTTTTAGCAGGATATTAAATACATCATCTCATTTGATTTAAGCAAAAGGAATTGCTTTCAGATAAAGGGACTTAAATCTTGTAGAAATCAATTCAGAAATTCATAATTATTATTCATTTTACATATACAGTTTTATTTTGCTTCTCTCAGTCAAATTGTGGAACAATGTGACAGTCTGAGAAGTGTCCTTATAAATTCAACCCTCTTCACTTTGATCTTCCCCGGAGTACTTATCTTGACATACAAGAAAACTTCGTCAGCATGTTTTTAACAATCTCTCTTACTTCTGTGACCCTCCAGCAATATACGATGGGATTCAGTGAAGAGTTGAAGTAAACAAGAGTGATGGAAAAGAACTTTCCAATAACTGACGTAGAGTTAGCGTTCATATCGGAAGAAAGGCTTAAGCGCAAATTAAGAACTGTAAAAGGTGTATAGCACGCCACCAAAACCACGTGAACCCACAATACGGCTGAAACTGACTTCTTAAACTTCACCATGCTCATTCGAAAAGTTCTGTTTTGTTGAACCCAGGGAAGATTGCCTCGCACCTGTACTCGCACATGTGGTTTTCTGAGCATCCAGTAAATTTTTAGGTAACAAAATGTTGAGGTGGCTAAACACAGCAATACACATACTCAGCAGATGACAACGAAAACACGAGCATTCCACAAAGGCAGAAAGCTGTTCATTATATTTTGAACACATGAAATTAAGAGGAAAATTTGGACGCGTTTGATAGTCACGACTTGTCTGTATCTTAAACGCAGTGTAAGCGCGAGAAGGCGGTCCACACTGATTGCTGTTAGGACACTCAAAGACACACCGCATAAAATGACACCAAAAACGTACCCTGCAATTCCTATCAAGTAGCAGAGTTTCCAGTTTTCGACAGCTTTTGATGAATAATGGATTACACTGATGGGTATGACTACAATCCCTACCATGAGGTCGGTGAATGCGAGGACTCGGTAGAGGAGTTTAGTTGGCGGGTGGAAAGAAGATTCTTTCTTTAACGCAAGTAGGATGATCATGTTTCCCACGAAAGCAGAAAGAGCAAGAAGAAGGTGAGCGCCGGCAAAGCTGTATTGCACCAGTGACCAAGAGGGTGTCCCATAGAAAAATCGCGAGCAAAACATCGCTTGAATAAAACTTTCCTCTTTCGCACTTTCACTGAAATTTTTCATCCTTAGATTACTGTAATTTAAGCTTAAACTGATTGACAGGTGTAGAACTTCCAAAGACTTTTTATGCCAAACCTACAGATTCCGCTTGACTCGAACTTAATTTACTTAGTTTGAACTGTGAGCGACGGCCTCAGTATAACAGTGCTGGGATATAAACTATCTATAAAATGTCTCGAAATAATTTTGAGGGTAGTTAAACGGACACCTGTTCTAAGAGGACTTCAATAAAAATTTGATCCTAATACTCTATTGTTGCAGCGGTACGTTTATTTTGTAGTAGAATAGGACGTTATTAGTTCAGTTTAAGTCCAGTAATGGTTACACACTGCACGAAACCTGAACATCGTTTAAGTTATTCATCGAGAAAAAAAAACAGAAAAATTTTCAAATCCAATAAAGCAGCTGCAATTTTACAATGGCATAACAATGGCATAGAATTGGTCGGGAAATGAAATGCTGATTTCAATTTAAACCTTTCAGTACCTTTCAGCTCAAGCAATGGGTTTCAATTTCCAATTACTGAAAAGGAGCTAAAAACTAATAAACCGACGAATTGCATGACAAAAAGAGATCACTGGGAAGACCGTCACTTGCCCATCAGAGAAATCAAGGTTACAAAGCCATATTTATCTGTGTGTAAAAAAGAAATTAAAATGAAGTGTCATCCTTTTGGCCAACGAATCTCGAATTGAAATGTGAAGGGCTAACAATTATATTTTTAATTCAAATCTATTCTAACCCAGGATAAAACTAATTCATCCTGTTGGGGCCCTCAGTCAATTTGTCTTCAAACATCATTAGTTCCTTTTCATAGCAGTTGGTGTTAACATATTAGTAGACTTACTATTTCAGTTATACCGAAAGTTTTATTACGTGTAATACCTTCCAGTTATTGACTTTAAATATTTTATATGTATACAATGGATTCAAACGCGCAATACAGCAACAATGATCGTGGGACAAAAAAAATATTTACATCGGCACAGAGATATTTTTCCAAATGTGTGGATTTTTCCCCCATACCTCCTTGCGATAGTGCTCCGATTATGCAGCCTTAAGATTTACCTGCCTTACCTAAAAAAAAATGGCATCACATACTCCCTCATTCTACTCAAACTGGGGATGTAACTTAGAGAACAGATTCACATTTTCTTCCAGATGTGGCTTGAAATTGAATTTTCCTCCGAGTACTATTGATTTTGAAAACGAATCATCTGAACGGAAGAAGTTCTCCTGAGAAAGTTTCGACTCGTTTATGACGGGGAAGGAGGTAGATAGGAGCTCTTTGTCGTTTTATGGAGACAAACAAAAAGTAATTACGATGTTGTTTTTCAGAGAATAACACAAAACGCTGATTGATTTGTATGGCGTAGGTGGGACACAACACTGTTACGTATTAGTGAGGCAGTGGTCACCAAAGTATCATAACTCTGGCCGAGATTAAAATTACAAGTACAAGTTCAGTTGCCGCATCATTCGTACGTCTTTCGTGTTGGCTTTGTGAAGTTAATCCGGCATTCGTTGTTTATCATTTATATAGCAAGAGATTGTAAAAAATTTATAATATCTTGCATATAGACGCTCCATGTTCTAAAAGAGCTTTGGCACATTTTACCTGAAAAAAATAAAAGTTTCTCATGTTCGTGTTAGAGCGGATGTGGACATGTTTTTAATATTAAAAAATTTATCATTGTCCGAAAATCCATATCCTAGACTTTGTTTATACTACTTCCTCGATTAACGGAAATACAAAAAGGGCAAAACTTGTCTGTGGAAAAGAAGTCCTCGTATTTAAAATGAAGTGGTACGATAAGGAAATTAAAATTAAGTTAGTTGATATCTAAACAATAAGAAAAAGCAAGAATATTCTAACCAGTCACATGACATGTTTGCCTGAACCACGAAACACGTGCACTATCTGAAGCAGTATATAATTGCAGTAGTGACCATATAGATGACTCACACATCACATTGGAGGACCACAAGGTGAGTTTGCGTCTGTTCCTCCTTGGTAAAAAGAATAATCCACATTTAGAGAATGTTTTGCTCTTTCCTGTTCTGGTTTGATCACTCTACTCTGTGGGTGATTTAACTTATTTTCATCACGCCTGCCAAGCAGATTCGAAGCTTTGTGTTTCAAATATCACTGAAAAAAGAGGTTGAAAGTTTACGCACGTTCTGGTTAAGCGGCGAATTCAGGTTCCTCTATTAACTTTCTCGGCTGAAATTTCAGGTTTACAACAGAGAATGTTTGGTTTTTTTAACCTTTATATGACAATTCTAGGAAAAAGATAATATCTGATAATGTTTAATATTGTATGTACCAGCGGTTCAGTCTGTAATTAAGGGTAATGTGGTGTGATTATTTCTTGTAAAAAGTCTCTACAATTAATATTCTGAGATTTATCCGCTGCGGTGGAAAGAGTAAAGTCTTCAACTTGAGTTGTGTCCGAAAATAAATTGATTTAATGAACCAGTAACTGCAAGCATACAGGCGTGCAATGTAATTATGTTTACACGTGCAACAAATGTTATATAAAAACAAGCAAAAATTAGGATGTGGCGTACTTTTGTTCTTTATCAAGTTATGACTGATGATAAAAAACATTTCAAGTGGAGTTTTCCAAAGTAAAAAGTTTCTCATAGTTTTAACCACTATTCTTTTCCATTTTCATACAGTTTCCCAGTTATTCAAAAAAAAAAGCTTCGCACGCAAATCAGCAAAATTGTAATAATACCCAGTCCCTCAAACGTTGGTATCAGTGGGCGCTGAAAAGCCAACATTCGTAGCCATGATTTAGTACGAAGAAAAATGAAACAAGTAAGCAAAATCTTCCAGCCAGTGTTTTCACCTTGAGTTCATGTCGTGCTCAACGTGGGCAGATCAGCTCAAAGTAGTATAAAAATTCCCACTAAACCTAACGCTTTAATTCAATCATAATTTGTACATATTTTCATCCTCTACACCTGTAGAAAATATAATTTTTCAAATCCTATTTCGACTCTTCAAATGTCTGCTCATGACTCTCTGTTATCCAAAAGATAAAAGCGCCCCTCCCATTGTCAGTATAGAATTAAGCTCTTTTTTTACTCGCCACGTATGCAACTTAATTTATCACCAGATTATACATCGAGTTTCCTTTAGTACCAATGAGTCTGACAATCAAGTTAAGTAGTTTAGTGCCCGTAATACTAATTGGTAACTGAATTGCTCCTCGGAGTTCACCTTAATGAATAGTTACGCCTATTACAATTAACTTCAATAATGTTGCTTTAACTTGAACAAAAAGCTGGAAGACTTAAGTGGTTTCTCCTTAAATCAATATTGAAAAAAATTCAATTGAGGATAATTTTTTAAAGCTATAATGACCAAGGCTTTATGAGGAACACTTAGGCGCGACATGATATTTCAAATCTTAAATCTTGCCTCGTTTTCGCAAGGCTATGTATAACATGATTCAGTAATTTAATCGGTAATATCTTATGGGCTATCCTAATGTAAGAGGGTATTTTTAGCTTTTGTTTGATTTCAACATGGATTGTAATAACAGCACGAGTCTAAATGACGAGGGGGAAGTTCCAGCAAAAGCTGTTAGGAAGGTTAAGAGCTTCGAGTCGAACGAGGCCTGTTTTCGAAGTGGTCCAACATAATGGATAATAGTACTCCTTATTGAAGCCTCTCCGTCTGTCATACCTCAAGAATAAGGTTTAAATCGCTTTTGAAGTTTTATCCATAAAACAATATCATTACTTAATTTCACTGATACCTATATCACAAAATCCTTGTCTCGATGGCATAGTTGGAGAGGCCCGTGCTTCAAATTGCCATTCTTTAACAAGCAAAGGCTGTAGCTAAAGGAGGGTTGGGTAGGCTTCAGTGCATTTGACCCCCTTTTTAACGGAAAAGGATGATGACTTATAATATGAGAACAACCTGGCAAGACCGACGCTATTGTCGGATTTCCGCCCCCCCTCCCCCCCCTCCCACCCCCACTCCGCTCCCCCGTCGCACGCCCCCTTTTTACCCACTCACCGTCAAGTGTTACTTTTATTCAATTCAGGCTTTTTGTATTGATCGTTTGATGAAAATTTAACTCCACTTGCTTGTGCAAGTCTAAGCTATAGAAGTGTTTGCCTTGGTAAGGAACTCCTTCCAGAGCCAGGTAAGGCGAGATGATGGAGTCACAAAATCAGTTACTTTTCATAGGCTATGCACCAAACTTGAATGATTTTGAAGTTTCCACATCAGAAGAACCAGCTAAATACATCAAACGAGAACATATGGAAGAGGATGATAGATATTTTTATCTAATTTTAAATCATTAACTGCCATAAATATCGTGAGTAAAAAGAGACCCTGTGTTGAACTGCGCTCAAAAGTGCCTCATTCAAAGAAATCCTCTGTACCTCAAAGTATTTTAACAACACTTATGCCTTTACTTGATTAGTTATTTCTTAGTTTGTATACCGACACTCAGCAGGCTTTCACGATTGTGATTCACAATATGTGGTTTCAAATGCTTTTAAAATGAGTACGCCGTAATATGTCGTAACGCATGGCAAATAAAGTTTGAATCAAAGTTGAACAATAACGTTTGGAGACTAGTTTTGATATGTTCTCTGTTTCACCAAACAGAATGAATACCAAAACGTCTGTTATCCTCATTTTCGCCGCGGCCTTGGTAACCACGATCTCTTCAGCCAGCGGAGGTTTAGAAGAGGACATGCCCTACAAAAGCCTTCTTCGCGAGCTATGGAGGAAAGAAAGTGACATGAAGGAAACTTTTGATGAGGTAACTCGGGAGAGGTTTTTCGGATACTTGCTGTGATTCTAGCTCACACTTGCAAACTCTTCTTATAATGACTTCTCCTAAATTCTTGTTTATTTCTATAGGCCACTAGCATGAAGTCGAAGAGAACCGAAAACTGCGACTTAATCAATCAACCTTGCTCTGTTGCAGTGGATTGTGAGATTTCCACCTGCGAAGGCCAACCCCTTCAATGTTATTATGGTGAATGCGGAGGACAAGAAAGCTATTCGTACAAGCGATAATTAAGGCTTGTTGCTGGATCATTTGTTCAGTTATTGGTTTCAGTTGTCTTGTAGTAAATGTTAAACTTTGCCTCCTTTGATTTTCAAGTAAACGATGAATGCACAGCAAAATAGCCGAGTGTTAAAATCGATTGCGTTCAAAACATTCCCCATTCTCTTTGCCGTCATTCCCTTCTTATCCTCATAGCGATGAAACACTGCTATAACACGGTTGTGCCGATTATCAAGGAGTGTATCGTGGTTATCTCACTCCTAGATCTCGTAGTTCAAGCCGATCAACAATCCCACAACTCTGCGCACTGGTGATGAAATGAATTAAAACCTTTTAAAAATCCGTAATTTTTAAGAGTTTTCGCCCAAACAGGAATTATCACGGACCTTCAGGTCTTCAGTCATAAATTGAGCCATCTCTCTAGTTTTTAAAACAAATCGGAATGAAAAAATGAAAGGACATCGGGAAGACAAGTGTTACCGGAATGTTTCATATCAATTTGTACGTAAAAAGAGACAGTAATTCAACCAACCTTTAATATCCACTTGTTAATAGCAGTGTTTGTTACTGAAACAACAAAACAGAACTGAGCCTGCGAATTTATCTCAGAGTGAACCTCTGCAACTTACTTCTCTAGTGTTATATACAGCAGCGTAAAAGAAATGAAGTTTCACGACTTGAATCAACACAAACTGCTTCCGAAAAATTGACTGAATAGACTAAAATCATGTGCCGAGAGCCGGGAATGTTCAGAGTACAAATAAGCTTTCCTGCATTGAACCAGGGAACTTTCAGATTTTCAGTCTGAATCTCTGCCAGCTGAGCCATCTTGGCAAATGATGAGTAAGGTTGTTACTTTTTTTTTAAGATTATTTTTGCGGAATACACCTAGACGAAATATCGAATTTAGAGTAAAATAACCAAGTCAAAATACTTACCTGGTTTACCCAAAGCCTTTGTGAACATTTCTTTAACTTGCTTGTTATTATATTATGAATTGACAATCACACAGGAGAGAAACTCTTTGAAAATTCAAACCACAACTGGAAAAATTTAACAAGAGATTAAAGCAAAACACAAATGAAATCTTTTTAAAAAGGGAAATGCCGAAACCCGGGACTGTTCAGGGCTCATATGCGCCCTCCGAATTTGTACCAGGGACCTTCCGATCTTCAGTCTAACGCTCTCCCAACTGAGCTATCTCGGCACCAAGCGTCCAATTGAAGCTTGGTCAAGAAATTTCTATCAATTGAAAAGGGATCTAAACAACTAGACACGTTTTTGAGATCTTGTGGTCACCTGACTCTGTAAATGCAAAATGGATGACCCTGGATGTGTATCACTGAGCCTCAGTGTAACGCAAGCTAAACGCAAACTAAATTAAAGGGGAAAATTCATTTTCTCGTCGCCTGGCCTTCCTGTTAAAAGCTTGAAGGGAAAACGCGCATTTCTTCAATTTAACGTCAGCGAAACTTTGAATTCGCTCGATTACCGTGAGATAATGGACTCAGTAAGTGAAGTAGGATGTTTGATCCCCAAGTTACTTCTCCTTAATATTTGAGTGCGAAAAGGATTGTACCGCACAGCATCATCATGGCCAATATTTGAGTTTTTATTTTTGAATAAGTTTTATGTATAATTTGAAGTTTTCTGATAAATCTTCTTCGAAAGAAAACCATTGCGCACCCAGAAAAACACTTGTGGTTCCTCTCTTTTCAATCGTGCTCAAATACTCTCAAATCAGACACTGTCTCTTTATTTAGGGAGTGAACTTAGCAAAGTTGGTGGCTGGGAAAAAGTTGTTTTTTTCTTTAGCAAACAAAGCTGCCTATTGTGTCTTCAACATAAGTGCAAAATTAAGGACTGGTTTCCGCCCATCTTCGATAAAACGAAGAGCTTCAACTTTAAGACAACTATGATTAGAAAAATGAATATGGTCTTTGGATGGATTAATTTCGTTAATTCCAAGCTAGGTTTATGCCTTAAAACAATACAATGGAAAAATTAGCGCACAGCCGTGTAATGCGGTAAATCGCTTTATCACTCCATAGTTTCTGAAGCGTGGTTGCTTCATGTTTTTTTTAAAGTTGGCCTCTCGCTAATTGCTTCATTTTTAACTCAAAATAATGTGCACGTAGGCCGAATCTTTGAGAGCAAATAGCTTTTATCCCATCAAAGAGTAACCCTGTAGAGAGGTGTTCCTTAATCGCAGTTTGCTTAGATTAATTAAACCTATTTAGTAATTGACTGCACGTGTCCATAAAAGCTTAAGACTTTCTTCAGGAAATGGCAAAATTCCTAAATGGTATTTACATATGAATCAAGCCAGACTACCTTTGTAGATGTTAGAGCACTTTCAAAAAGCGCAAGTTGGACCATGAAAAACCTCCCAAAAACTAAATACCGCCCACAAAATTTACATGCACTCGATCTGCTTTCGAGATATGAAAAATCTGAATGGTGAATCTTTTCAAATCCAAGAACCAATTTTGCGCAAAGCCACTTGGCGTTGCTTTCTGAGTAAACACTTTCTTCTCGAGATGAAGAGCAGGATAAAAGATACATTAGTCGTTTTGTGGTGGGAGCGAAGGCGTAAATGTGTTTGCTAACATGGAACATGCTCTTCCGCAATGTCAATTTATCAAAATAACTACGGAGCCGAAACAATTCAAACTCCCTCAAAAAAAACTTTCGCAGTTTCCCCTTACGAAAAGCAATTTTGAATTATTGTATTCTTAAAATTTGGATTTGTTCAACCAAACTTTATCAGCCAGTCCATGATTGGGAAATAAGCGGCTTACGTATTGGCATAAAGGCGACGCGCGGAAAATAATACCTTGCTTGCTTAAGTTATTTCGAAACCATTAAGAAATTAAGTAATCATGAGCTCGATGAGCTCAGAAAAGTTTCGTGAAAGGCCAAAATTGGGACCATTACTAAGTGGGTCAAAACTATAATGGAGTGAAAATCTACAAGATTGTTTTATTGATGGAATTATCGAGAAAGATAAGGGGCTGCAAGGCGCCGGATCTACCTGCGAAGATTTATTATGGTGCAAACAATTGAAATAACACTTTAAAACCAAAACAGGGAGATCCAAATAAACGGTGTTTTCTTATTAAAGATACAGTTGTCTCCTGGGTGGTCGATTGTTTCAGGTTAGATAACCCAAGAGGAGGAAATGTATGAAGCAAGCCAATAACGCGGGAACGCGTTTCATGTATTGAAGAGGATAATGAACAAACAAAACTTCTAGCGCCACTTAAACTAGCGAATCCATTTTGTTTCCTTTTGTTTCGCGCTTACTTTTAAGCGGAGTGAAATTAGATCCGACCAAAAACCAGCTGCCACATTAGCGAGGCTCCCGAGCTAACTTGCGCAAATTACTTTTCAAATTACCATCCAAAGAATCTGCAAATGTACATTGCTGAAACAGAGCGCTTTTGACCAACAACCTACCGGTGTGTTGATAGCGAACGTGTGTGCACTTCTGCCGATGACGAAGCTTCATTTTGTCGGTTTTTCGACGGAATCCACCGTCGGGTCAGTTTGCAAACACATATGGCGTGAAACCTCAAAGGAAAAATAACCGTCTAGATTCTTTTTAATGGACCGGATTTGTTTTACAGTTGTGGTTTTTATCACTGAAATTACTTTAAGCGATTTATAGAACGGCAATTAATGAGTTTTGCTAGGCAGACCACACATTTTGATCGACTCATACTTGTTTAATGGCCTAAGGGACAATTTGATTAATCTTATTCACTTTAAAAAAAACGAAATCATGCTAATGGACAGTAGGAGTGTATGCTTCGATGCTTGGGTCCGTGGATTGTCGAAGCGGAAAGCTAACCGTAGACTCACAAGTGCCAATTGACTGACAATTACTTAATGTTCCTTAGATAAATACATCGAAGCGGCATTATTTGATATGTGAATGAGTCTATCCACAATACATAAATATGAAATAAGTAACCGCCAACTCACTGTTCTTATAAAAGGCTTGCATTGTGTTGAGTAACAAAATCAATTTGTTTGTGTCAAACTTGAAATCAGGAGTGAATTGGTCCATCTTATTATATTTAAATCGATCCTTATAGCTTTTGTCTTCAGCCCAAAACACTGCACCACTTTCATACTATTGTTTTCCTCGCCGAAAAAAAGCCAAATTACTTGTACATATTTAATGGCGTTTAACAATAGCTAATGGTTTTCGGCCATTTATCCGGACTGCTAAAACCATTTGTCAATTTCCCTTTTATCTTCCCTAGGCGGAGAATACACGCGCCGACAAAGGAAATGACTTATCTTGACTTTTCTGTATTTTGTGTTTTAATAGTTAATTGAATTCCACCTTCGATTATCTTAAGATAATGATTACTAATTGACACCCTTTCGAGTAATGATATAAACTAATTGTGTAATGATCACCGTTAATTTAGCTGCCCAAGGAGGGACTGATACAAGGGAATTAGCTCTCGTACATTTGTGCACTCAGTTGTATCACTTTAACGACGTTTGCTTTGAGCTTTTCTGGTTGACGCCTGCTTGTAAAGCTTTTGGTATCAACTTAATAAGCTCTGAATGCGTATTCAAACAAGAGAAGCCCTGCAACTGTCAATCAGCTAATCGACGTACTGTAGCCGTAACAAAGAACACAAATAAGTTAGCCATCTGCTTCGAAGACATTTCAAGCAATCCGCACATCTGCGAAGGCAGAAGCACTCACCTAAAGGAAACACCAACATCATGTTTTACCAAGACCCTTTCCTGCTCTACCAACAACCGCCATTTTGTCACGGTAGTTCGAGTGCAAGAAATGCGCCAAGCCGTTCTTCTTTCAGGATCGACGACATTTTGGTCCCACGTCAACCTTTCCTTGTCCCTAAACAGCCAAGTTTTCAGGAGCCTAGATCTTCTGTTCCAAACAACAACCCGTTAAAATTTGGTATGCACTCGATTCTCACACAAAGGCAGCGAGAGGAAGTTCCAATGTTTCAAGGTGGGTTGACTAACTTTATGCCCCATTTTGCACACTAAAACTACTCTGCGAACCCACCTACCTCAAAATCCCACTGTTCAACCTCCAACATTGCAGTTTTATATTCAGGCACGATAATGTGCTAACTGATCAATGCTATGCACAGTTGGCTCGACGGAGTCAAAGAATACTCCATTTTCTTCGTGAGCTACAAAGCTATCAAATGTGTTTGCTAATTAAGCATTCTGTACTGTTTTTGTCACACGGAACTTCTCTCAATGTCTTTCTTGTCAAAAGTTAAAATTAGCTGAACTACGCCTGAAACAACCTTCTTTAGTTGTAAAAGATTGGTAACTCATTTGTTTGTCCTTATTCAATGGCGTTTTAGAATGAATTGCATCCCCGGTGAAAAATTAAATCAGAATTGGCGGGAAACAATTCCTATTGGTGTCAGTGAGAGAGACATTTTCAGATTGTCAGCTGCGATTTCGAAAGAAAGGTTTTCAATTGACAAAACAGAAAGCTATCCTGTAAATGTAATCGTAGGAATTTGAACAAAGCTCAAAGAGTTTGGGAACTTACTTCAATTATCCAGTGGACGTGTGTTTCTGGAAAAGAAACGGCTTAAACCATTGCGTGTCCCCTCAGTAAAACTAGCTTTCATAGACATAACATCTCTATTGAATCGTTATTAAGATAATCTAATGAAGCGGCAGTGAACACACACACAAAAAACGTAATTAAGATCAAAGGGAAAATCCTCGATTTTTTTGGTGAATTTTTTAATACCACATGGTAAAAAAGGAACTTGATAACACGGGAAATCTAGTGTTTCGAATTCAGGCACTTGCATTAAATCAAATATAAAGAAAAAAAATGACAAAGAAAATGTCGCTGTAAAACCTTATCGGTCGACAAAATCCCAAGTTTAGTTGACACCGAAAATGTGCCTGAAATTAAACCGTTTGAAATGAAGAAACGGATATACCAAAACTTGTCGAAACTAATCATAGATTTTTAATCAAAGCGAAAAAATGCGCTCAGGATTTAAGACCTTTAGATTCAGGTTATCAGCACTATTTCCATTCACTGAGTAATATAATAAAAGTAAAACAGAATCATTGAAACAACAACAAAAAATTGTCTTTGTTGACTTGAAATAAGATGCTTTCGAGCCGTAAAATGATCTGGAAAATTTGGGATTTTTTTCTTTTAAGGTGTGGAATGACTAGTTTGGTATTTGTCAGAAATTAAAGGAAATTTTAAAGACGGACAAACTCTCTGCAAACTGCGAAAAACCTTGAATTCAATCATGTTGTGTTCGCCACTAACATGATTCTTTGTATCTTGAGCAAACGGCTTTGGTTCACCTGTTCTGAGTATAATGTTACAGTATAATTTGCTTGTTTTCTGTATTATAACAAAAAAGTAAGAACGGCTTTAAAATCCTTTAACAATAGCGTAACCCTTTGTAGTTTCCTCTCATGACTACAACTCCTCAAGGACCTTATGCCTCGAGAACCTATGCAAGGAAGCATATCTGCCAAAAGATGTAAATCGAACAGAGCTTTCAAGCACTTCAATCATCGATCATTGGCTGCTTTCTTTTGTTGTAGCAAAGCAACCCTTGAAATTTTGGCTGCTTTTAATTCTGTGTCAACACTTTTCAAGCATTTAGTATTCTTTATTGAGCCTGAATTGTCCCTTCGTCTGTTGACGTGGTAATTCTTCGCTCTTTTACAGATCCAAGTCCTGAAGTTTTAAGCCAACTGCCAGTGTACTTCCGCGTAAAGCCAACTTTGCGGACACCGAGTGGACGAAGATGTCGCAAGTCGCGCACGGTTTTCACAGATCTGCAGCTCCGTGTTTTAGAGAAAACGTTCGCGGAGCAAAAGTATTTAGACACGTCGAACCGCGCAAAGCTTGCGCAAACGTTGGGATTGAACGAGACGCAAGTAAAGACATGGTTTCAAAACAGAAGGATGAAGTGGAAGAAGGAATCAGTTCCAGCAAATAACCAGGAATCCTCAACAAGTAGAAACGAAGACTCAAATGCACCAGGAGACGAAAAATCCGATGAAATCGTCACAGAGACCGGAAAAGCCTCCATGGACAAAAAGGTAGAATGAACAGCAAAGACAAAACTTGGAATTAAACTTTGTAAATATCCGCGAGAAATATCAATTTCAATTCTATTAGAGTCAAGACGGACAACTATGATATTGGAATTTAATATGTTTCATACCGAAACTCATAACTATGAATTTATCAAAATTAAAAACCACGGAAGAAAGTCAAGGTAGCTGCTCACGCAGAAATATAATTTTCCAAAACCAGGAACTTACATGTATAGCATGGACAGTTTATTTTGAATGTACTTGTAACTAACTGATGTAAATAATACCTTGTCCCGGTGTAAAAATTTTGCATGGTTCTATTCTATTTCGCGTCCGCCGCTTGTCTTTTCTCTTAATTCTCAATGAAATAATATTAAGACATGGGAAACAGGTATTCCGATCTTGACTGTTTCAATTTTGACTTCAGCGAGGTCAATACAGAGATTAGAGAAGCTTGTGAGCATATTGTTGTAGAGTGGGATTTATTTAAGAGCGGTGAAGAGCATCTTGGCCGCGAAGCTTTTCATTAGAAATGTTCCTTTGATGAGAGGCGGTAGTATGACTGACAGCCACGATGCGTTAATGGTGAAAAAAGGCACTAATTGCTGCCTATTCTACTCTCAGGAAGACAATTATAGTCATTTGTCATAAAATGACAATAATAGTAAGCTTTTACGAATTCACCTTTAATTTCACGATGATAAAAGGGACAGGTCGATTGCCGTCTTTGAATGAACGAAGTGGTTATGGTTAGTTGAATCGCAATCTCTTCAAGAAACATGCAAGTTTAACTTAAAAGCTGACTGTAAATTTAAAATATACCACGAGTAAGAGAGATTTCGAGTATACATCAAATTGTGGGAATTTCCTTTTCCTTCGTAAAGAGATAGTCAAATAGACCCGAAATTTTTTAGTCTGAAAATGGGTTTCCCACCCTCTCCGGTGTACTGGCTGACAGAAGAGCGACAGTACGTCTATTTTCAAATTTTCCATTTGTCAAGTACATTTCGTTTAAAGCTTTGAACAAATTTATCATGTACATATCCGGGTCAATTTGGTAGAAGCAACCGGACAAGAATGATATATTATCGAACAGTGAACGTAGTTCTTTGTTTGGCTTCGAAGACAAATCTTTTATTCATTTTGAGGTTTCAAACTCGATCAAATCCAAAGGAATGATTTAAAAAAAAATTATAAGACTATCAGTCGAGATTTGCCCAGCTTTTGTTGATATTTTGGTTCAAACGTTATGGTAATAATTTTGGCGCTGCTACAATGATTACATGTTGTTCAACCGTTTCTGAGTGACCGTCTATAAAATGACACCACTTTCCGGTTAAATTAAATTTCTGGAAAAGAGGAAAGGAAATTACATGCCTCCTTGAAAAACAGTCGTTTGCAAAACATAGGATTCTGAGTCTTATAAATAAGCGATTTAGTTTTGATAATCGAGGATCAAGTTTTCTGTCTGGTTATAGCTTAATCACTGTTATTTCTGTATTGGTTAATGGCGGGGCTGTGGCGTCTGTTGGTGTCTAATCATGGATAAGGACTCGTTCAATTTGAGCGTAATCAGGCAACATTACAAAGAAGGGAACAATCGGAGGAGTAATATTTTCCCCAGATATGTTTTTGTTGTTGTTGTTTTTAGTACCGTCTGTTTTGCCTTTTGGATCTTGGAAACCCAATGACTGGCTCAATAAAAAGATAACACATGATTGAGCCAATTAAATAAATTAAGTGCCTCCCAAAGACCAATAAGAAAGCAAGAATTTTGAACATTTTCCCGCGTTTTATCACAAAAATACGGCTATGGATATTCGGCAGCCCTTTGCGCTTGAACGAAATCTCACTAATTCTTGGCCTAACTGGGTAGTATCTTAGCTGAGTTTAAGTTTTCGGCGCTTAGTAAGAGGATTGTGTATCTGGCTCCAGGAAATATTTTTCATTGGAATTTTTCTTTACCGATTACAGTGTTTTTCCTGTTTCAGTATACCGGTGCTTAGTCCATAGCTATGCACCACTCATCTCACGCAAATATGTCGCACTAGCAGGATGAGAATTATTTCAAAATTTTTTTTTATTGACGATGATATGACAAGAGTTCTAAATCAATTGAGCAGTTCTGTTCGAAGGCACGAGAAGTTGCATACAAGTTCGACCATGCATTCTCAGTTGTCTTTAGCCCTTGTAATCCTTTTTTTCAATATAATCGAGGATTTAATTATTTTCAACCAATCAATTTAAACCCTGCCGCAAAAAGGATTATTTTTTCATTACCATGAATTCCCTGTTTTTTTTATTTTGCAGATTTGTTATAAAATCTGGAGCAAACAGTAAGGATAGGACTAAATTTTCTTCGCATGTTTTGACCACGCTTGATAAATTTTTTACTTCTTATCTAAAAAGTTTCTAATCATAATCTGTGAGAATTAACGCTTATCTCAATTCAAATTAGACTTCAGAGAAGTCACTAACACCAAAGCCCCCACGAACTGTAAATAAAACATCAAGTTTTGACTGAATTGATACCACAGCCGCCCAAAAAGCAATTATTATATATTGTAGTCTGTTTGTGTTCCGACTGATGCACTTTAATGGACTAATCCTTTATTATGCACAAACAACACTTCCTTGTAATGATAGGTATAAGTTGTGAAAATGCTTCTACTCTGCAATTACCACAGTCTCAAGGTTTGATGATGTCACAGTCGGTTTTATTTTTGTCTAAGGGGGGAGGGGGTTCTCTACCAGAGTGTAGATGTGATTTTGCGACGTGCTGTTCAACCTTCAGTGATACCTTAATTCAATTGGACCGAAGCTTACAATTCTACATATAATTTGAGATTCGTCTCATGAAAACTGAAACTCCAGTTTAGATTAAAGTTACTGTACAGTGGAGATAAATGATAACAAATTACAGCAGGTTCAAAGTGCACATACCATAACTAATTCACACCAGAAACGCGCGAGATCTTACCTATAGAAGGAGCCCTGGATGTTTGAACTTTTTAAAGTTCTAAGATTAAGTCGCGTTTGATTCAGTAACAAGACTTTCAGAATTGATCGTCTAGGATTAAAAAGGATGTACTGCTACGTATGTCGAAAATCAATGGAACTTGCCCTTATCAAAGGGGTCTCGATAGTTTTCGGACCCTGGCAAATAATACTTGGCTATTTTTGGTTCCTTTCAAAATTTTCCCCGATTTGTAGACTGATATGCAGTATACGTGGAAAGGAACAAATCCTATTTCTTTCCCTTCCCGCCCACATTAACAAGAAAAATCACGTCCTTTTTTTAAACCATCAGTCGTGACTTCCTGTTTTGTTACGAGGAACCTGAAATAACTGCAAAATGCAGACATATTTGCGCCTCAAGAGGCTATCCAAACCAAAATGTAAAAAACAAATATTAGCTGAAAGGGATTATATATTTTTAGCTGTTGATTCATTTCGAGTTCACCACAGAGAGTTACCTCTAATTAGTTCGCCTTGAGAAAATAACGTAAGTCTACACTTCGGTTCTATGATCTATAATCGAATTTCCAGAAACATTCAGGTTTTCTTCCCATAAAGCGCGTTTTTTTGGGGTGCAAACAACCAGCACGAGGTTAATAACACTCAGTTAGGTACCAAAGGGAACAAAAGCTGATGCTATATGTTCATTCAAGTTTTGGTATAATAATGTGAGGAAATACACCTGCTAATCAACATCAGCAATCTGTCGTAAAACACCCAGTGATTCTTCGCACTCTGAAAAGGTTCGTTTTTTTATTTATTAAGAATAGTTAACCCGGAATGTTATTAGTAAATACCTGTCACAGAAATCTCAGAGGACAGAAACGTTTCCCCTTCGCATGTGCGCAGCCACGTTATTCTTTAGACCGGGAGCCAGTTCTCTTTTCTTTCAAATCACTTCTCTAACTGGTCTTTACACTATTTTACATTCTTTCCCTAATTACTCTTGGCATGTAATAAGGCGTAGGTGGGGTACGTCAAGACCGTTTACAGGAGGTTTTCAACACAAAGGCTTGATTTAATCCCGTAAGAACATTCGCAGGCATAGTTCAACAATAGGGGAATTATCCCGTCGCTGTTGACTGTTGTTAAAGTAAGGAGATATTTTGTTTTCTTTGAGCTCTGAGTTGGTCCTTTGAGATAAATATTTAAAAATGTCAATGGCAAAGTCTGGCGTAAAGTAATGTTGAAAAAATGAAAATTATCTGGGGCAGTTCAGTGAGTGCTAACTCAACCTACTGTCGATAAATTGGTGTTTTTTTTTCTTCATTTCGAGGAGGTGACTATTGGCAAATGACATTGATAGTTCATAAGTAAACTTCCTTTGTGAAATCAATGAAATCGATAGATGACTTCGCCCTTGGCCCACGAATTGTTTCCACACTTTCCGCTTCCTTATCTTGTCTGCGGTTAAAGAAAACGTGAGCGCGCGGAAAATAAAGACATCATGTGCTACTAAAGTACTATTAACGACATATCGATCTCTCGTTGCGTGAGGTCTGCCTGAAATGAACTTCACCGGCTGAGCTACTAAAGGCTGCTAGGAAACAAAGGAGTATATAACTTGCGTGTACAATGTATGTAAAACAAAAAACCACATGGAAACAGAAATAATGAACATAGCTATTGCTAAAGAGAAAGGAGCTTCTTTAAAACTTTGCACGTTGTGTGATTTCATTTATTCAGACAGAAATGTATTTAATCTACGAAGTTGGCAAATAGTTTTCCATCTTGCCTTTCTTTTGTAAAGTGTTTTGACTTTCGTTCATCGACACTAAGTCAAATACTACTCAAAATTTTATGGTTAAAAAGTCATCTTTAACTGAAGGTTTTAACAAACACAACTTAAAGCAATGATGTTGTATTATCTCTCAGAAAGTCACTTAAACTGATCAGGCCGGGAAAATGACGACAAGCCATTTTCTTTTTCAATTTCAAGTAGACATGTAGCACCATCTCCCAATAATGTTGCGTAGTAATTCTTTAATGTGGTTGACAACAGAACACAACGATATTATTTCATTGATATATCACAAATCAATAATTATAATGTTACTGAGCTCTGATTCTTTTTCACAGAGTTATAACGATAATATCTTTTATTGTAACAAGGTGGATTACGGAAAAGATTTCATGTCAGCTGCTCTGTATTTTGAAACTACTGTAAGATACGATCAACGTATCGACTTTGAAATCCATTCAGCCAAAGATTTTTTAAAACATGTTCTTTTGATCAAGCACTACTGAACTGGTGTTTGCCTTTCAAACTACATTTGCTGAAATACACTTCAGCAGACTGAGAAGAACTGAGAAGTATGAGTGCCACGTGCGATTCAGGAAAAACTAGCCGCAATGATTTATCGGCACATTTGACAAAATACGAACACCTCTGATAAAGAACCTTTTAGGCAACGTCTCCGTAGCTGTAAAAACTTCATGAATATTGAAAAAGGTCGTGAAGGGTTTATTTGATCTTGCGCGCTCTTTAACTGCACAAAACATCTGCGTAAAGTAAATCAACATCACCGAATTAATTTTCCGCCAAAAATGTTTTCAATCGCCATCACACTTTGTTACAAAGAGTAACACCCTACACTTTGTTGTTTTCATCGTTCACGAGATCTCTCTACTCTGAGTTTCTACAAAAGTTGGTCCGTATGGAATATTAATTCAAGCATGTATTGAGTGTGCTTGCTTTGTCGTTGAAAAGATTTGAAATACCCACCAGATGTTTACTCAACGTGTAGAATGCATTTTTGCAGTTCTTTCGGTTTCTTGGCTTCATTATTAGATCTTGGTACCAACCTACGCCCTCAAAGAAATGTTTTTCCTCGTGATTCCATTGTTTTAAGTTCTAATTGAATTCTACCTTCGATTATCTTGTGATAATGGATTCTAATTGACACTCCTTCCGAGTTTATAATAAACACTAATTGAATAACGACCACAATTAATTTGGGTGGTAATGTAAAGTAGTATAATAAAAACCTTTATGATCTGACCTTGAACTCAGCGGCACTTTTATAATGTCAATGAAAAGACAACTTTAGCTCCGTTTCATAATTACATATGACATGAGGCTAGTTGATGCTAAATGCCTTTAATAAACGTCAAAACGGCGTTTTATTTGAACGAGATACTTTTCAACCCGTCAATCAACACAAAGGTGTCGTTCATGGTATTTTCTAAGGCTCTTAACAATAAAGATATTCATTTGCCAACGATAGCAGTTACTTTCAACGTAAAAGCTCCACGGAACCACATCAAAGTTAAACTTCGAGATGTTCAGGTACCAAGATTCCTTCCTTGCGGCTATGTATCAAACACCGCAATACGTACAGAATAATCAGCTTCTGCTGCCACCTCCACCTCATTATAGTTCTCACTTCATGGAAGAGAGTAGAATTTGCAACCCCTCACAGCCTTGCTTCATGGCCAAACAATCCACAGCCTACAGTCAATCTGCAGCAGAGACATTTAGCTCAAACGTCCACGGATCTCAACTGCCTTTTAACTTCGGATCAGACCAAAGAACACTGATACCTCAGACTTCCTCTGCTAAGCTTAACATCTCTGGTAAGCTTCGTTGAAATACACCTCATTAATGATTTCTAGAACTGTTTGACAGACAATTAAGAACTTCTTGGCTTTTTTCCCCGTCAAATGCTAACTCCGTTACGACTTAAGAGTCGTTTGCGCTCAGCCTTTAGTTTATTTGTGGTTTATCAAGAGCTCGTTAAATTTCGATTTTGTCACGAGAGGCACGGGCTACTGAGGAAAACTAGGAAATAATGGTTGATGATAATGCCATGTTAATCATATCCTTAGACATTTAATTAATGTTCTGACGCCTGGTCTTACTTAGCGAGTAAGATGCTGTCAGCAACCAGTACGCAGGTTACAGCGAAGCTTGAACTCTACAATGTTTTAACTGAATTTTCCGTGACAGTTCAGGAAAGTATTTTCTTCTTCCTTATGTATTCTTAGAATCCATAAAGAGTAAGAGGAAGAAATGTCTTTCTCACGACGCAGTGAAAAACTATTTTTGAATCAGTTCCTGAGGGCACCAAAAAGAGAAACTGACGAAAGCGAGTTTCAAATGATCATTTTGTTTTCGGGTTAAAAAGGAAATAAATATGCTATTAAAAGCTTTCGTTCATTTGACACTAAGTTTTTATTACCATACGCAATGAATTTTTTCAGTAATACGCCGCAATATTTTGAACGACAAAATAGACTGATTAGAGATGCTTTAACATGTATAACCTAGTTTGGAGGCCATTGAAAAGCTTACCTAAATTTCTGAAATAGTTAAATAAGCTTTTAAATGATTCTTGGAGGCTTTTATTAGCCATAAAAGATATCCCTCCATAGGGCCCTGTACATTTGAAGAATTCGTTTCCCCATGGTGAACTTTCGTTGTTTTTTCCTAGAACCTTCTACCAGTTCAGAGATAATGCACCACCCTATTCCCGTTTACTTCCGCGTAAAACCGAATCTACGAACTCCAAGCGGCAAAAGATGTCGAAAATCACGTACCGTTTTTACGGATCTGCAACTGCGTGTCCTGGAGAAAACCTTTTCAGAGCAGAGATACTTGGATTCAACAAATCGAGCAAAGCTTTCGCATATTCTTTGCTTGAACGAAGCGCAAGTGAAAACTTGGTTCCAAAATAGAAGGATGAAATGGAAAAAGAAAGCACAGAAAGCGGAAAAACCTGATAGCTCGACCACGGTCAAGAAAACAGACAAAAAAGAGCCAGCTCTGGAAGAGAACGGACAAGGAAACACCAACAAATGAACACGTAAAAATTTCCCAAAATTATTTTCAAGTTAGAAACTAAAAGATACAATAAGAGAGAATTCGTAACTCAACCTTCTACAATCATTTACTGTAACTAATTATAAATGTGGAAACAGATACCAGTGTAACTTAGACATGATAGCGCTAATTTTACGGAAGTCGAGGGAGACGTTGGGAAATTGGCAAAAGTAAAGTTACAGTTTTGTATCAGATAAAAAAAATTATCAGTCGAGCAAATCTGCAAAAGAAGAACAAAATTAAAAACACTTTCCTTTATCTGTGCTGGCGGGCCCCGTCTTTCATCTTTAAAAAGCAAATAATTAGGACACTTAAGAAGATCAAGTCACAACAGTTGTGAATGTCAAAAAAATTACTGAGAAAAAAAAAAGATAAAGTAACGTTTTGTAGTTAGGTTACTACTCAAAAATCAATTTTGGGAAAAAGGAAACTGTAAAAAACGCCCTTTCAGTCCCTAGGAGAGTTATCCTTCCTTTGAAAGGAACTGTTAGCGTGAGCAGTGGACGAAAGTTTATTGAAAAGTATTTGTAAATATCAACTTTAGACGTTTCCTGATCTAATGAAATATACAAATGATGAAGTGATTTATGCCTGCTAAAGTTGGCGCGCATTTTTTTGTTAAGAAACAAAAAAGAATGAAAGAACTTGGGTGGTGTAGAATAATAAAAAGAGTGGAAAACCTTGGACGTGTGTCCATCCGACCCTCTTGGACAAGGGTCAAAAGAAATTTCACTATGTAGATAGGACGAAAACGACACACGTTAATCCCTTTTTATTACAGCTAGATCGAAGATCTAAATGAAACACAGAGAAACATTTATTCACCTAATGGACTCTTTGTTTACTAGAGGGATACAAAAAATGGTTGACTGCCGCTATTCTTCAGAAGTTAATAAGACAATTTTGAACATGTGCGCCGGTTCTTTAATGTTCCCATGCAAAGTTAAGAGGTCGCCGATTGGAATATTGTTGAAAATAATTGTAAAACCTCTTGGTACATACACCAAGAAGACAATTTTACGTCCGTTTTCAAAATTTCGCGACATAAACATAAATGATTGGCTTTCAAGTTGGCGTGAGAACTGGGGAAATCTATTCAGCATGTGTTTGTTTTTTAACTGGAGAGAAAGAATCCCGCAATGCACAAAACTCTTGTCAGTATAGAGCATGTGTTGTATAGCCGGAATATTAAATCCCGTGTTCCCTGGGTGATAAACACGACTAGGATTATGGCATTTATTAATCTTTTGTGCACCTATGACAGAAGAACCTTGGTGTTGACATAAAGAGTAAATGTAAGTTCAAAGGAGGCTACGTTTACGAAATTCTTAGAATGGGCAGGTCGTTTGCCGATCGTGACTTTCACTTGGTTTACCTTAAAGATCCTTAAAGCCATCACGCAACATTAGGCTCTTTAACCGTTGCGTGAAGAAGGGGGGGGGGGAGGTGGGGGAGCCCCTCACAGGGCGCTTTCAAAGTCGACAGATCAGTTCAAATGCTATAATTTTTAGCACCGAGTCTATGACTTAAGTTCTCCGAAAACTTTGTGAATAAGTTAATTTGGATGTATTATTTAATGAAGAAAAATAGACATGAAGAAGCTTTTATCACTCAAGCAAAGGTCACGCATGGTGGAACCTGCGAACAAAATATTCAGAAATTTTATCGTCCACTTGATTTATCAAGGGAAAACGTCAATCTCTTTCCTCCAGTGTAGTCAATAATTCTTGGTTAGCCTTTCCTGTTAACTTGTAAAGACAAACAAAACTAGGCTCCGTTCTCATGAGACAGAAAATACAGAGGCTCAGTAATTTGTTTTTTTAAGTTCTCTCAGAAGAAAGGGAATAAAGCACTTCCACTAAACGAAAGGAGTACCAAACCTTTATCTTATCACTACCAGGACCATTTAACCTCGCATGATCTTTACCAGACCACACCCAACATCGACGAATCCCGCAATTTTTCATTTGATGCTGTTATTGTTGTTTTTTAGTTGGTGTTGTATTAAGAAATGGTTGTGCAAAGAGCTATGTTCGTTGTTAAAGAATTTAACAAGTACATGTATGCGTTTTCTTACTGTTGTTTTCTATTGTTTGTTACCTTTTCTTTTTTGATATGCCCCTCACCTTTTCTTTTTCTCTAACTACCGCGTTTATTAGTTGCTGATATAGCTCGGTTGAGAGAGTCTAAACCATCATCAATCCCGGGTCCCGGCAAGAGTCATTTTCTTTTAATATGTTATTATAGAAGACAGAACTAAGCAAAAGGGTGAAACATTCCCTTTCCAAATTTTTTCTAAGTAATTCTGTGATACCCATGGAGCATGTGTGACTTTGAAAAAAAAAAGCCTCTCCTTCCTGAGCTATGATTGTTTCCCTTCTGCACTGACTACAGGATCAATCCTGTTGATCTAATTCAAACACTTTGATGATCCTACAACCAACTTTTGTAAATATCTTGAAAGAATTTATCGTGCTATCTTTTATCATAAAGACGATATTGAGAGATTAGATACCAGCTCAAAGTGGTTTCATTGACGTAAATATCCTTTCTTGTTTACCGTGATGGGTTTCCACTTCTCCGAAACCCAAAGAATAAAGAGATAACTAACAAAGGCAAGGGCAGGACGGGGTTATGTTTAGCAAACTATTCATCGAAGCTCAGCAATTTTAAATTACTCTATAAATGGGTGAAATATGCAAGTTGCGATTATATTTCATAATTTTCGGAATCTAAGATTTTTGCTAGTGTTGCTAACCCCTTTACCGAAGTTTCAGCGATGCACGTAATTACATGCTTTGTAAAATTTGATACGTATTGACAAATCAAGGTGCAACTCAATTTTAAAGGCATATTAAAGCCAAACAATTTTTTCTATTCTTACCTAATCTGCTTCTCCCTCCTGTTACATGTTTTCGAAAATGTTCCTCACTTTTTGCCTTCCGTTCCGCAACGTCTGCCTAGAAGTCCAGCGAATAAGTGTGGCCACGTTTTTATGCCTCAATCCGTATATCGCGCGCTTGCTCGTTGATTGAGTCGAAACACTGAACTTTCTCGTCTCTTCGCCGCAACCTCAAAAGCAATCAACATATATTTGAACCGCCTTCTTGAAGAGAGCTGAATTTCCTCTCAGGATTTTTTTTTAAGCCTTGTGTATGAAGCTGGAGTTTCTCGGTGTGTTTGTCTCTGTTACGTGTTGCCTCCTACGTCGTAGATTTCGCGCCAAAACGCGGCTGCAAGCTGCACCGATCCGCGCCCCTTCTGAATCACGGGAATTACGGACTTTTTATTTTTCCTTCTTCAGACTAACGGACATGTCACGTGATTAATTCGTGTTGACATTTGAGGGCCACATTTGTACTAATTTCAACCCATACTGCATAACCATGTTTGCAAGCAAAAGTGAGTGGCATTTTTCGTTGTAACTGATACAGGGACATCTTTATCACCTTCCATTCGTATGGATGTTCCAACAGGCAGTTCCAGTGTCCGCTGTGACGAGAGTCGACTTTAAAAATTAAGAAGGTGGGCATGGGTAATTATGAGACGTGCTTCACAGAGAAAGGGATGGTCTGCGAGGTTAGAGCATTCCTTCCCATCGTATGTACCACCTTCTGAATAAGAGTAATGCCTATTCACTCTGCTGAGTTTTCTCCAAAGTTTCCAAAGGCCACATATGGTTAAAGCCGAGACAATTTAAATTCAAATTCAGAAAACAAAAAGGGCTGTTTACGCAAGGGGTCGGAGTCATATTCCTTATCATACAGACCGCTACCTCTCCCACAATTTGACTTATGTTGCCTTGAAATTCCCATCTGTTAACAATCAATCCGTGATATTTCTTGCATGTAAGAATCACGATTATTACTGATAAATAGACGTTTGGTCCCTATTTCGCATGAAGAAGTTATTGTCCAGCATCACGCTGCAACAGCGCACATAAAAACTCCTTTATTTTACTCTACTTTTTCAAAGAAGGCAAACCATGAGGTTTAATTTCTCAGGGTTACTTTTACAACGAGTATGATACTTTTTACCTATTTGAAGACCACACAACCAGCGACCACAATCGTCACAGGCCCCGAGACTCTCTAACATACTATGGCCCATTTGTGTTAATCGAGTTTAAGTCGCAAGGTCCCTAGTATTTAAAAGAGACAGGAAATTTACTTAACGTTATCCGGCAAAAGAAATATAAAAAGCCTATAGATCAACACAACTGTTTCTTATTTGTAGTCTCTAAAATTGGCTCTCGGAGGAAGATTAATTTTTAAGTTTATAGAATGTAATACTTTAGGCGACTTCTATCTTTTATTTAATCTTTTTGGGTTAGCTCTTTCGTTCGTCAATGTTCTCGCCGATCATTCAATTTCCATTTGGAATTAAATTGTTATTTCTACCACCTCTGAATCGTCTTTTATAAGAACAAAACTAAATTCCCCTCACTTTTTTTTTGTATCATTGTCTGAAGGAAGCTAGGAGAATTTGGCTTTTGATCAAAGCTTATGAACATGATCAAACTCCTCACTCCCCTCCTACTCTCAGCTTAATTGGTTAGACCAGGGTAGATACTAATTTCCAATTTCCAACTGATAACGGAGGTACTTTGCCGGCTGACTAATAATTGAAAAGAAACCTTGATATAAGTTCACCTCTACAGAAGTACTAGCGATCTAAAAAGTTCGTGGAAGTTATGTGAAGCTTTCTCGAGAATACAAATCATATACAAGGGCGAAGACAAACTTTCAGGGCCATCTTTAGACAGCGCTACAATTATATTGTCTTGCAAATAAATACATACAGCGTCGACAAGAAACATTACCCTTTTTCCGTCCGATCACGTTGATATGGTTGAAAATTTGCCGCTGTGCCAGTTCGATGTAAATGTTCCAAAGTTCTGTTTTGTATATAGCATTATTACGTCTAATTGCATCACTCTCCTTCAGCGAAAAGCCATCTACAACACATCTACATTCAGAGATGAAGCTGGCAGAAATCCGTTAATGTTTTAAGTTAATTATTACTTTCGAATTTGTACAAGTGAAAAAGTTGAAGAAATTTCATAATAAACCTATGGACATCATAATTTTCTTTCTAGTTGTCGCTGCACGAAGGGGTCTCGTACGCTGTCGGTACTTGACAGAATCGATAAAGACGAAAGTAAAATGAATAAAATGACTGATGAATAATTTGCAACTTCGTGGGCAGCTTTATAACAGACCTAAAACTACTAATAAAATCTTCTATACTCGATTCTTAATGATCCCAAACAATTCTCTTCCCAGTCCCCTACTGTACTGCGCAATCTGCGTATCATACACGCTTAGCGCTCCTGACTCGCAGACAGGCCATGTACACAATGGACAACTGTTGCACCGATCATTACAAAGCCTATCTACTGCGTCACGTTTTACCGTGTGTAGCATTAAAGGCTTGATCAAGTTTGACTTCTCTGTATCTGTGTATATACATGTTCGAGTGATTTGCGTGAGAATGGGCAGTTCACGGCGACACAGGGCCGTTTTCTTCTTTGCTGTATTGCGTGATGTAGCGATGACCAGAGCTCATAATTTTGGCGCCTGCGCGCATCATGACTTGCGCTTGCTGGAATGACTGTTTGATCTCCTTCATCCATTCTTGAAATTCAGTCTCGGTCTGAAAAATGAAACATTCTAGAATGAATTTTTAATTTCATTAAGTAACAACGGTTACCAGGAGGGAAAGGGTACCAACAAGATTGACTAAGAGATGTTTTCCGTCTTGTCACGTGCGAAGGTCTGAGGTTCGATTCCTCATGGGGACTCAGAATTTTTCCTTTGTCCAACGACGTGACAAGACGAAAAAAATCCTTTTTTATTTCTTTACCGGGCTCAAACTTGCCATCTCTTTTACTCTAGTTACAAAAATTGACTAAATTTCAATTAATACGACATGTGCACGTAACACAACTTTCAGGGCCCGAAACATATGGTAGTTACTGAGGTACCAGTTCACTGACAGCACAATAATGAACTGCACTACAAAAGCCGCGCCTCGACTCACCTCTGCTCTGAGAATATGGTCCCTGTTATCCCGGATGTTTGTGCTGATTTTTATGCATTTAAAACCTTTGACGTGCGTCTCTTCCACTCCCGTTATATTCTCCATACACAAAAGACTCGGCATTTGCTACACAAAGAAAGAACACCATTAACACCAATAACCTCGAAGAAATTTCTATCAACGTAAGACTAAGTAATGAAGAGCATCTGAGTCTCGGCAGCCCGTGCAAACCAAACGTACCAAAAGCGAGGGAAGGGAAAGGGTTTTAGGTCAGCTAGGCAGCACATTTTGAGCTTCATTCAAGGGAAGAAATCTTTGATACCGACTGACGAAAAAATTCCAAAACCCTTTGAAACAATAATTTAAAAGATGCCCCCACTTGATTTGATTAAATGGTAAGACCAAGCGATGTGCCCTCTGAAACTCGTTACATTTCCTGGTGAATCAAATTGCAAAAAATACTCTCGCTTACCCCAGCTTGCTCGCCTCGCCACTCCAGTCGATTGGGGAAGAGATGAAAGTACTTTCTTGGCCAATTACTCATGAGTGTGCCTCCCAACTTGTAAAGGTAGCCTTCCAACAAACGGTCTCCATCCTCTGCTACTATAACAATGAACGGATTTTAATGAGAATTGAGCGCTTTCCGAGTGCCGTACGACAAAGAACACATGCATTCTCAGGGCCTCAAGTGGGCCAGGAAAATCCAACTGAACGACTGGCAATTGGGTTGGTTTTGCATCTGATTGGTTGAAAGGTTTACCCGAGTTTCCAAGACCAATCGTATATATATGAGGAAAAACCGATGCAATATGGGATTACCTTCGAAAATAAGCTGGAAATTGCTTGATGAATATTGACTGATAGCAGGAAAATCAACATACGTATCACTAAGAAAGTAAGTTGAAATTTACTTACAGAACATTGTATCACCAGAAGGCAATTTAAAGCCTCCATTCAAGAAATTTGTGAGGTCGGTATTTTTCGAGCTTAGAAAAGTAACGGACCTTTGGCCCGGTGTTCCTTTAGTGCTGCTGACACTTATCGAATACTTTCACTCACCCGTTATGGAATTTTGATGTTTCGCTTTCTTTTTGGCTTCTAACTTATCATGTTCTTCGTTGACAACTTTGAATACAGTTTCTACAAATACACGATAAAGGTTAAAAAAAACAAAGCCCCAAGTAATAAGCACACAAAACACCACAAGCACATGCATATCAAACTGGAGATATCACGAGAAAACAAGACAATTAACAACGAACTATTACAGAAACAAATCTGCATATGTACTTTGGTTCTTTTCTTCAAATCTGCGTCGTTTGTGACGACTCCACTGGGGAATAAAGGAGGTAATTTTTCTGTGGTACTGCCTAGGTGGTGGGGGGAGGGGGTACTCCAAGATGATTTGGTTTAGAAAACTCCGCTTTGGAAACTCTTTACAGTAACTAATTTACATTATCAACTCATTTGATAGGACCAAATTCTATTTTATTAGGGGCAAGTGCATTCTCTATCGTATAGACGATGACCCAATAGCTTGATCGTTACATCAAGAGGCTTTTTCCAGGATTAGCCATACGTAGAAGTCAAAATGCAATTTCACCGAACATTGTTGCATATGACTTCCCTTACCAGCTATTTCTTGCTGCCATCTCTCTGACACGGTTAAGTTAAAGTCTTTATAAATCTCTTGATCTTGATCTGTCATCTAAAAAGCAATGTTTATAAATTAACCTGTTACATTAAAAACAATGTCAAAATTGGAGATATTTTCTTTGGTTGGGATTACTTTTATTTGAACGGATTACCCAATTACTTGGCCAAAATGGAAAGGTGTTGCTAAATACATTTGTCATTTACGGGTGTCTGAATCGAGTTTTCATCTTAAAGTATTGGACATGGTTAAAACAAAGAATAAAAAACAAAAAAAGATTAGACCAGTAATCAAGTAGACCCGTAAGCATTCCTCCATTTAATCCTTGTGCACATAGCCTGCACAGCTCGTGATCTCGAAGGCACATGCTGCTTTACTATACACTGTGCTTACCTTGATCCCTTTGACATCATCTTCATCGAATGAGCCGATATCAAATGCGTCAGCGGCATTCACTTCGCCTCTTGGAGGCACAAGTGGCGGTGGATACTGCACAGACGAGTAAACAAACAAATAAACAAAGAAGATAAACAACGATCAATAAAATCTGTCATCATGTATTTATCTCAGCGATCTGGGCATTGCAGCCTTTAGATTTTCAAAAACCATGGACAAGGCGTATAATAAAAGTGTAACCTTATTTCAACTTCTGAAAGACAAGACCAGTAAAATGATCAATCGGCACATACAACACCATTGAGACAGTTTCATCAATCGCAAATTGGAGATTATCCACGAAACTTAGCAACGATTAGAAGTACCCCGTATGATCAAGAACAAAAGGGAAGATTTCAGCATCAAGAAGTGCATTTCAAAGAGCTCAAGAGCGTCCATTTTTTAAGATAACATGCAACGGCTTTTATCAATAACTTACAACAAACAAATTGTAAACGGTTCCTCAAACTACCACTGCTCACAAACATCAATTTGTATCTTCATTAGTAACCGTATTCAAAGAATATTACGTGGAGTAACCGCTGACAGTTCGTGCGCGCAAGCGTACACCAAATATTTGTGTTCGAGACAAAGCCTCTTACCTTTAAGAGTTCAACTAATTTCCAATCATTACTTTTGAAAAACTCGTGTTGTCTCACTTCTGTAGCCCTATGGAAGAAAAAGCAATTTTCATTTTCCATTTAGTTTTTTAGTGTCGTTCCCTTTTTGGGGTTTTTCGGTTTTCGAGGGACCAAATTTGTCTTACTCCTGAACACTGGTTCAATGCTTTTTCGAAGATTGAGCGATATCGGTTTCTTAGACTCAAAAGAGTAAAAAAACTAAAAGGCAAACTTACCCTGAGCCTCTGCACCCAAGTCTGCTGGGGACATCTCTGTTGAGGAGACCGGCGAGTAGTGACTTCATTTCTTCAGAAAACGTTTCTGGATATTCTACGTCCTACAAGACGGATTATGATGATGTTAGCCTAGCCATACACGAATGTCTTTAGAAGCCTCTTACAATTTCCAAGAGGCCTCAAAGTCTCCCTTAATAAGAAGACTCCGTTTTCAATCATACTTACGTAAGTTAACGTTAATCTATCGATCTCGTGCTTGTCTTTTGTTTTGTGCTGTCTGAATGGACTATGCCTGCAAACCGATGGCAAAAAAGGTATTAGTGTTTTAAACAAATTACAACAGCATATTTTTTGTGAGTAGAAGCATAAAAGTTAAATCACCCAAAATTTTTCCGTGATGACATGTAAAGAAAGAAACATGGGTGGCGAGGCGGTTCATTACGTCTCGGGAAGGGGACAAGGTCGATCTTGATAGTCATTTGTTGATAGTCATTCGTTGAATTTAGTATCTCGGTTACCCTGCTCCCCGTCTTGCTTTAAAAACGAAAGAGGGAGTCCCAACACCCGTCCTCTTAATTTGCCACTGCTTTTTCGTTCCTGAACTTAACCTAGCGCAGACGCAGCAAGCATAGCAGGCGGTCTTGCACATGGCAAAAATAAGGGAGGTGCAAACTTGAGAGATGACGGGCTATTTTCACTTTCATCTTACAGCTTGTTTCCGCTCCTCTGCCGCTGGAAACTTTCTCACAATCAGTACACGCTACGCAAGCGAACGCCGACATGCAGCCATGAAACACGAATTTCAACCAAATACAACCACATGCAATTTAACGATGTACCTACCCAACAAGCAATTTGAAAAGCATACAGCCGAGAGAAAACCAGTCGGCACAAGAGTCGTATGCTTCACCCTTCTTTAAAACTTCAGGCGCCATGTAGCCGTGGGTTCCCCTAGAGACCAAAAGAAAGGAGAGAGAAAAATCAAGAATGGCTAATGGGAATTCAAAGTAAACACAAGCACATTGCCTAAGCACGGGAAACACGATCAAAGAAACTAGACTTGGTTTAGCTTCAAGTGTGAGTGATTGGGAAGGTAACCCGAGTTACAAAGCAAAGGGAAGCGAATCCAACGCTTTCCTAGTTTACTTTCGACTCTCAATTAACAAGAAATCCAAGATAACAGTTTCTGAAAGCTAACACCCAAGAACGAAAATCTACCACAAAAGGCATCCAACCTTTCGTGGACTATAAATTTGCAGATCACTTACACACTGGCATGTGGCTTCTTCTTTGAGAAATCACAGGCAAGGCCAAGATCTGATATTCTCACGTGACCATGTTCGTCTAGCAGAATATTTGCGGGCTGAAATATTGATCAAGGTAACTGATTAGATCAAATCTTTACTCAAAAAAGCGAGTACAAAGAATATCAATATGGGACGACGTACAAAACAGATTTCTCCCAGGCATTAGACACCCTGTCGCAAAAAGAGGAAGCCTGGGAAAGAGTTTGCTGACCGCGAAGATTTTCCCGCCAATGTTTCCAATGACTACTGTAAATTGGTCACGTGGTAGCCTGTATGCCATCAAAAGCAAACACATCAAATTTGCGAAAATACTTTTGAAGGAAAAGACAATGGAGAATGAAGCTAAAATTCTTGATTAATGAAGGAATGCTCGAATTAACGAACGAAACACGACTGAAGCCCACTTGTGCACATGTAAGTGCCTCGAAATGTCTTCATTTCATACACCGTGATTACAATTTTGTTGCTTCAAATAGCACAGAATTTTCTGAGCAGCTTCGTAAGAAATTCATCAACTCGTACTGCGAATCTACAAATGCTACGATGTTTTTTCTCCCTCTCTGTCGCTGTTGGCTAAAATAAATGATTGAAAGAATTCTCCGCTGTCCCAAAATAGAAAACTAGGGAACAACATAGTTTATCAAATGCATTTTTCAGCACCTGTTACCTTTAAATCTCTATAGCAAATTTTTCTATCGTGCATATGCTCCAATCCCAGAATTATTTCTGAAGCATAGAATCGTACCTGAAATAAAACAAGTAGGGAAAAAACTGTAAGCGCAAGTTAAGCAACATTTCTGATTCATACATTAATTTCTGTGAAAAACAAACAGCCTCCTCAGTTCATTCAAGCAAATGAACCTTGAAATAATCTACTTTAAAAGCTAATTTCACTGATTAGCTTTTACCAATTGCTTCATTAACTTACATCATCTTCACTGAAGACACCATGTTGGGACAAATGATAATGCAAATCACCACCTAGAAGATGGGCCAAAGTCGATTGGTACAAAGTAAGCACTGTCTTTACATAATACTTTTAAGGTGTCTTGCATATCTTTTAAAATTAACCTAATCATTTTGACCCTTTTACACCAAAGATATCAACATCAACATCAACACTCCTCATTGTACTCAATACATTTGGCATAGCCTTGGCTGTCAGTATCGGGTGTTAAATCAAACAATAACCCCTTGTTTATACAATTGTATCTTCTCATCACTTTTCTAGTTAATATTGTACAGATGATTTTCGAAGAAATAACTCATACGTCAATACTGGAAGTGAATTGTTTGAATGAATTGTTAGCACTCATGGTTAGATGCACTCAACAGTAAACTCAAAACGAAAATGCTAATTACTATTTGGAATATCAATATAACTCATCTTTACCTACCATTCATTAAGTCCAAAACAAAACAAAGTTTGTCTGGAGTTTGGAAGGCATATGTCATACATACAATGAATGGATTATTCACCTGTAAAGTAGTTCATAAGAACAAAAAACAGTCATTTCAACTTAAGTTTTAATTTTTTAATAATTGCTTTTCACATGTAGAAAAAACAGAAGCTCTACTCACCATGGACAACATAATTCTTTCATTCAGTGCCAATGTTTCTCCCTGTTTCAGTTTGATTCTCTTCTTGTCAAGGCATTTCATAGCATACCTATCACAGAGAGAATATTAAAAATATTTTCATACTTAGTCTTTCCAACTTATCATGACCAGTTCATTTTAAAGAATCAAATTTGACAAATGTCTTTTTGAAATGGAAAACTCCCCACACAAAATTACATAGTTCACTCTTACATTTTTCCAGTGTCAGCTTTTCGGCATCCATAAACCTCTCCAAACCCACCACGACCAATAATTCTATGTACACTAAAGTCATTCATGGTTAGCTGTGAAGAGAAAGAGAAAGAAAAATTGCTCACTACAAGGCCCCTGCTTAAAATAATATCATTAAAATCCCTCAAAGGACACTGTACTTTAGATATATACTCACGTTAATATTAAGTTCCACATTTTTCCACTGACAAAATCTGACATATCTATCGCTGTTAACAAAGAATTAAAGAATTACTGAATCAAAGATAGCAAGTAATGAGAAAAGAGAGGTATTAGCCAACACAACATAACAGCCATGATATTTGCTCCTAAAGATGAAGTTTATGGAGGACTTACCTTTTCAAGAACTTCTGGAAGATTGACCCTCTTAAGCTGTTTCTGATTTCCAACATGTATGGCTGGAGTAAATAAAGTAACATATTACATCACCAATAATTGCATTTTAACTTAATAGGAGAGTAATAGAGACAATGATAACTAATCAATTATGAGGATATAGTACAGTGTACACAGTCTTACCTCAAACAGCGTAGATGGAAGTTCTTTTTTTGTTATTGAACTCTGCACTTGGTCCAGAGCACTTGTAGAGAAAGACTGCAAAAAAATATATTTAAAACATGTTCTTCACCATTATTCTGACATTTTTTTCCAACAAAGAAGGATGATTACCATGCCCTTAAGCAAAAAAAAAAAAAAAAAAGGTGTGATAGTGATAACAGTATCAATAATGATAATGAAAATATAATGAAATGATAAAATACAACAACAATGGTACCCTAACTGTTATTGTTTGTAATACATACAAGAACATGTTATGTACAGTAAAACTGCTTAATCTGGGTTGTGTAAAAATACTTACATGAGAACAGGCAAGGAGCTCAATCATTATGTACTTGTCAAATATTTCTCGAGCCATCTTCAGTCTGTCCTCTTGGAATTGGAGTTTTTCATACTCTCTAATCTGCATTGATTCAGAGAAGTTTATTTTTTTTTGGTTTCCACCACTTTCCCATTTCCATTTACCACCTAACTTTGGGGTGTTTTTATGATGTACAAATCATACACCATGTTAAGTTTCTCAAAGGTATTATGTTTCTTAAGTATTGAATACAAATATCTTAAGCTTTTTTTATTCCAGTTATTTTTTTAACTCAATTGTACTCCATAAATGATTTGAATAGTATTAACAAATGAAATAAAACAGAACGAAAGATTATACTCAAGTATAGGATTCAGGCTCTCCAATCAACCTAAAGCTGTATGTCAACTTCACTTGGTGTGAGGTTGTTAAATAAATTAACCTGATGTACTAGAAAATCAGTTTTTAATAACTCTAATTAATTTGAGGACATCGAAATGTAGTAGGAACAAAAACTTGATAAATGTTCTTTCCACTTCATGATGTTTTCTGTGATCTATTACTGGACAGACACATGACAACATAGAATATTATTGTTAAATTTTATTCAAGGATCATCAGTACAAGCTCATAATTCTCTGCTCCAGCCATTGAAAATTGTCTCAAAGTACAGTGTACGGAAAGGAACTTCACTGTTGTGCAAATGGTGTACAATGCAGCTGTCTCCAAAAATGTAGCAGCATATGCATAGAGGAACTTTTCCTCAAGCTATTTCAGGAATGCTGGCTAAAATGCAAATTCTCTATTTTACAAAGAATGTTGGCTACATGTCGTTAATGCATTGGCTGCCCATCAGCTCTATAAATTCTATTGTATGACTCAAAGAAACACTTTTATTAGGATGCTAGTTCCCCCCCCCCCCCTTGCATTATATATTATATCATTTTCCCAAACATAGTGAGGGAGTGTGCAAGCTTGGTAACCTACCCCAAAACATGAAATGATGGGTTACACCAGTGCTGGACCTTTCCACTCTGAGCCCATTGCACCAAACCATAAGGTTATTACTACTACCTTATCTGTTTGGTTAAATCAACCACAGACTACTTCATTAAATCCATTTAACTCATCATAAAGTTACAAGGTTCAACAATCATCATCAAACAACATCTCCGATCCAAAATGAATTAATTGACTGAGAAGAGCAAGAGAGAGTTAGAGCAAAAAGATCACAAAATGTTAATCCTAACGAGCAAGAAAACTACTTGCACTGTAACCTTGACAAAGCCAGTGAACCAGAGGAATATCATAGTTATAAATATTAAGGAAAACATTCCTGCAGCATTTCTAATGCACATGTACAACCAAAATCATCAACTGCTACTGTAGCTGAATAAAGCAAATAACTTTTGTAGTCATCTTGTGTATAGGAACACAAAAAGAAAACTTGACCAAGAGAAGAGGTTGGAAAAACAGATGTGAATAAAAAGGTGAAAAACATCATGCATGTTGCTGAACAATTTACCTTTCTTCAGGCCAGTGTTTTTATTTTGCAAGGCCAGCTACAGCAAATATATAGCACTGAGCAATTTTGATACTCAACTAGTACACTTAAGAATCATAGGCAGACTGCTTATTCTAAGAAAAGTATTTCTTACATGCAAGTATTTCTTTGCATGTTGTGGACATTTTGTTTGGATTAACATCTGGTTATTTCTGAGAGGATAGACATCTCATCTTGGTTCAAGACTAAACATTTAATCAAAGAGTGTCATTCATAATTAACACTTGATGATGACAATCTGCTACTATTTCTCAAAACCAGTTCAAAGCTCTCAATGACATTTTGTTCAGCATAATATTGTTGCAGTCTCAAATTTATTGTTGTAATGTCACTGTGTCCGTGATTTTACAAAACAAGGATTCTTAAGATGATCAAATGTCAAATTTCATTGGGAATACATGATAACTAAGCCAGTTGGCAAAAGGTAACTGTATGATTCCTGATTTAAAAAAGGGTAGATGTTAAAGATCAAAAAGTGCTGAGGACAAACAGATAGGCTTTTCTAAAATGAAGTACAATTGCATTAGCCTTAATCAAACAAGGCTGGTTCAATATTCAGGCAGCCCTCATTTATTCAGAACATATGCAAATAGTTTATCTGCACCTGATTGAATAATTTTGAAAAACTTGACTTGCATTATGACAAATTGTGCCAATTTTAATATCATGAATAATATCTAAGATTATAGTTGGCTCTAAAAGTTAATGGGTAAATCAGCTTTCACAATCTTAATTTTACACCAAGCATGATAAAAGTGTGAAATTTTAACCAATGTTGTCTACAAAACATGCTCACGAAAGAAAAAATTAAATAAAACTTGATCACCTGTTTGAGAAGAGTTTTAACCCAGGGGTAAACAAAAACACTTTGAAATTACAAGAAAAGTACCAAATGACATGCACTTCAAATAACCAAGCAACATAAAATACATGAACATATTTTCAATACCTCCTGCATTAAATCTTTTTCAAAGCAAAATTTCATAATACTGAATTTACAAACTATTAGGAAATAACTAAGAAATTTTGGTAAAAAAACCTATTGTCAAAATTGCAAGTGTCACTTTTGTTAATGAATTTAACCAAAGAGGTATTCCATCCATCTATCTTTACAGTACGAAGAGAAAAATTTCAACTGCATCTAAATGCGAGACATCTAATTCTAATTCAAGACCACTGTGTGCCATACATTCATAAATAATTCACTAAAGAAAGCCTGACTTTGATGGTTCAAAATTTCGATGAAAGTATCTAACCAAAATCATGAAATTTCATGGGGCCTTGTTAGATCAATATTTAAGGGTGATCTCCCTAAACTACACGAGTTAAACTACTATCAATATAATTGTACTACAGTATCTTATGCCGCGACTCCGTGGAAGATATTCCATATTTATCTTGAATCATGCGATGGCCAGCACGACAGGGAATCACAACAAAGACATAATTTTTCTCAAAAACTTTTTTTCTCTGTTTCCTATATTTCGACACAAGGTACGAAAAAAAACACCGTAAAAATTATGTATGATCACCACGAAAGAGGAAAAAAACCCATTCGCACCCATGACCATAACAGAAATAAGACTGCAGTCGATTGATGATTTTCCAGCAGTATGGTGTTTACATGAATAAATTCAAGCAAGTAAATGGAGAGGTGTGCTAATTTTGAATCGACGCACGATCCATCATCTAACATTGCTTTGATCTCTCATTCGAATTGCGAGTAGAAAACGATTGTAACGGTCTTTTGTCAAAAGATGATACCGAGAGTCGAGTTTCAATATGCAACAATTGAGCCAAACGTGTTAGGTGTCGATGTCAAAGCTATTTACTCAGAAAAGCAAAACAAGTTTAAATTCAATTCGATGTTACTGCGATTTTAGGAATTGTATATCTTCCCCGATTGCAACACTACTCTAATTACAGATCGTAAAATTTAAGCCCCCTCGTTTGTGGTAAATGTTGCCATTCGAGCGATAATTTTACCGGTGATTTCCTCGCGACATGACATATAACTGGTCACAACCGAGGTAACAAAACAAATGGTATAAAGGATAAGTCTAAGGCGAACAACAGTTGAAGTTCCCACTCTCAGAGGAAAATCTACGTTTGCATTATTTATTGCAAAATCTTGCGCGGTGAATAAAGTACCAAAGTACAGGCAGGAAGAATGTTTGTATAGTCTGTGGTCCGCGTGGATAAATCTTAGGTGCCCCTTACAATACCACGCCAATCTACACTTCCTTTCGACGTTAAGTGAACACAAGCCTTTCAAAACAACAAATACTGCATATTCTCTCGTGCAAGATAGTGCTGATGTTCAGAACTCGCCAATGGGAAGAGGAGCTAAATAGTTCAAAATCCGACCTGTATTCACAGATCGCTCGTATATCTCTTCAAAACACTCCCGAATTGTAGAAATCGGTCGTGGATTATTATCGTTAATTTGAACACAGTCCAGCCAGATTATCCGGAGAAATTCAGGGCTGAATTTGATCAGACTCTTCCCTTTCTAATAAACTTATACAACCAGCATCCGCCCACTCGAGAAATATTCTACTAAATTTACGGCTGCCTATTAGCTTCCTGTGCTGAGCTTGGAAAATATACAGGTAAGTAAATAAATTGATGTAAGGTATAAAACTTGGTTACTCACATCTTCATAAAAAGCTAGTTGAGGAACTGGTTCATCGCACTGAGTTTCGCAGAATTCTTTGAAAACCAGGTATCCTTGATCATAAGAATAAAACAAGGTCATGATACATAGGGGGAAACCAAAAATATTCTAAATGAATTGAAGTGCTGTGTTCGTCGACATCGAACGTTCTGCTCCTTCGAGAATGCGCGTAGAAAAACACTGTGCATCTGAACGATACATTATGTTTTGACACCAAACCACTTACCTATCCTTTGGTCGAATATTTTGTCGAACTGTACCTCTCCCCTCTCGCTCAAATACTTGTGCATTACATGGTAAACACTGGAAATATAAAGCAACAACGCTCTCGATGGAACAAAACTAAATCCTGTGGTTAACAAACTCAATCCAAGAGATATAAATTAAAAGCGATCGCAATAATCTACGTACGATGGATCAGGTAGGATGATTTTCTTGCTTGCACGAGCCGCTGGCGTGGATTTCGATTTTTCCATCGCCATTAGGTAGGAAACATCAGCCAAAACCGCCTCTAAGTCCGCCATCTTGGCTGGGCAGCTTGGTTTATCTTGCAAATTTCGTCTCGCGATGAACATTTGCGAGCCCTTCATTACAATTTGCTCGCATGTCATTGGTTAGAAATAATATCCCACGTGATCATCCATGATGGCGGCCTATTTGATGGCAGAACGGGCAAAAGTCAATTACGGCTTCCTTTTCGCTTCGTTGCTAAAAGACGTTATCTTTGATGCGTTTTACTAATCTCCTCCAATTGTTTTTTAGGAACATATTTTTTTATTTTATTTACGAGGACTGCAAATGAAACTTTATTTCAGAGGATGAGACCACTAAACGCATCGCTGAGACCTGCTAGACAAATAACGCAGACACAACCGAGTGGGTTTGAAACACTCTTCAAATGTTTGTTTTTGCAATATTAGCATTGGACGCACGCATAATTTATAGTCAAGATATTGGCTTTAGACGCCTCTTTTCTGCCTCTAATATCGTGTTTTATTAAAACCGTCCCAGGAAACTAACCGCGGGTAATTTTTAAAAAGTTCGTCTGCCCTGAGGTCGCGCAATTCTTCCAAAAGACGTTCAGTGAAAGTCTGCATAAGTGTCATTCTAAAAAGGGAAACTAAGTTTTGTATCAGGTTTCTTGGGATGGTATAAAGTTTTATTTTCGTTGTGAAGTTAGTCGATATTCCGTATCAACTGATGTTGATTCAAGGGCACGGGCAAACTAAGTTAAGTTTAAAACTCAACATAACCTAAAATAGGCGGGTAGTTTGTAAGTAATTCCCAGGGGCAAAATATTACTAACAAGCGTTTACAGTCAATTTGACTTCATTCTGAGGAATTTGGTTATGAATAACAGGAAATGACTTGATTCAACGACGGAAGTCACTGTAAAAGGGAACTTGACTGCTTTCACTCCCTCAGAAGGAAACTTAAGGAAGTTAACATGTGGCGTATGTTTGCCCGGAATTACGTTGCTTTCGAATAGACTCTCGAAGGCGCTGTGATATTGCGCGCAGGGCTTGTTTACTGAGTTATAATACATTCTGTAGAGTGTACAGTACTCACTTGCGTAGATAGGGTAGAAGTTGACCCCCCTTAGGACAACCCACGTAACTCGTGTAACTATGACGCTCCAACTTATCTGTTATCAGCCTGTAATTGCATTTAGTCAATATTTAGTCTAGTCTTTAATTTCCAATCAACGCTTTTCATTCTTCGTGATCAATGATTCGTGAAGGAAGTGTTTTCATTCTCTTCACGGACTTTACAAGTTAAGACTCAAGTGAAAAAAGTCGCGGATGTTTCGTTATCAAATCTGAGATTATGGACGTCATAGTCTCCGTGTGACTTTATTTTCTTTGACGTAATGACTTGATACTATCACAGATACAGGGATGGGTCAAGGCCTGTGCATAAAAAAAATTGAAATTTTTGCTTAATTCTTCAAGTTTTTCATTTGCAAACTGTATGACCTTTTCCATCCCTAACCGTCGTTCTTTCTTTATGCTTTGCCTTTCTTTTAAGCATAGCTATCTTTTTGCTATTTATTGAACTCACGTCACAGATAGTTTCTCTGGCTTACAAACGATCGAGCGATTCGAACGAAATAACAGCAACGATGACTGACATTTCCTACTTAAGTCGCTAGAGCTTCAGGGACATCCACGCACTCTCAGCCATACAAAGGCAAAATACGAATGAATTTTAAGCACAGCATGAGCAAGGATAAATCAGAGAGAGCATTTATAAGGAAGTCACAGGGATATAATCTGTTTAGCGGGCACTTAAAGTAACAGGTCCCAAGTATGGTAAAGGTGTGCTCTCCCACCTGTTCCTTGTGAGACGCTCTCACCGCGTGCCTAAGGCTAGGTAGGCAGGCAGGCATATTTTAGGAAAACACCCGACAAAAATGTGTCTCTTGTTGTTGTTGCTATTGTTTTTTTTGTCGCTCTTTTTAAATTATTCAGCAAATCAATTTTGTATCAAGCGAACTGTTAATTACTTCTTGGCGCCTCGTTTGATTTGCTATCCAGTCCCTTTTTTGTTCGACGAAACAAAACCGATTTTATGATAGTTTTCACTACTGAACGCCAGTTTCATTGTGTTTCGGTATATATCATGGATACAGTCTTGAAGCCCTCAGGGTCAACGTTTGGTGAACTGTAATTTCAAAAGAGATTGATCTCGTTCTCATAAAGTTCTCTACTTCAGTGAAAATAAGGCAATATTACTTCTAGTATTGAAAAACGTGAGTTGGTTGGTTGGTTTTGCAGGTTGGACCGTCAATTTGTACGAACAACCAAGTGATCCTTAAAACAATGAATATCATCGTAGAGAACAAAAATAGTAACGTTAACACATTAATTGACAAACTGTCTGTCTATTTTTGTACTTCATTTTTTTTACTATGTATAGCACCCGTTGTATTATTACACAATAAAAGGTACTTATAATTCCTATGGGGTAAATTAAAACACATTCCAGAAGATAAGAATAACAAGCTGTCGTTGCGTTACAGTATTGTAACGGTAGTTCTAAGGCCTTTCTGCAAAAAGGACATAAAATCGCCTAAATACATCCCTGGAAAGTTTCAAAAGCCTCTCTTAGCTATCCCAAAATTCTCAGAATATCGCATATCCCTTTTTTATAATTTCCCTTTCTTTCAACAATTGATTTTGAGCCGTTTAGGTCAAACTCTGCGGTCGAGGAAGTCGAAAAAGTGCGCAAGACAATGTAGACGCAGACGTTAATATCTATAATGTTTATATTAATCACGAAAATTCTGCCACAGAAAAGCTGACTCAACGGAAAATGCTTAAATGTTTTAAAATATCCCTAAATTTCAATGTATCTAGATGTTTTTCTAAATATCTCGATGAAGTATGCAAATGTTTGTGGAAAGGTCTGGTACATACAAGATTTTAACAATCACTGTGATTAGAAAATCGATCAAAGTCAAAAATCACTTCAATATAGCAATAGTTTGTGATTGCTGTACTAGAGATCCTTAAAAGCTTGGAATTGCGCTTATTGTCAGCGCAGCTGATACATTAACTCGACGGCACTAGCGTTTGATCTTCTTGTTTTTCTCGAGAAACTGACAGCTGCTTCTTCGGCAACGACTACAGAAGTGCTAGTTCATTGTCAGAGCTGGAATGTTAATAGCAAGAGATAATAACCACCGAATAGCTATCAAAATCACCTCTTTTTTCATATCCAGTTGCAACATACGTTATGAATGGACGCTATGAATCGAGAATGGACACTGATGACAAGCTACTTGATTGAGAGAGAATCCATTGTTATCCTTGACATAGAGAGGGGACCCTTTTCCTCCTGAGAGACTCGAGATTTTGAGCTTTACTTCTTGAGACTAACTATTCTTGATGAGGAAATATTTCACTAAGTTAAGGTAGAATTCATTTGATGTGGTTCGTGAGTAAACTTTATGCTAATTCCACTGTCTCAATGAATATTCTCCTCTATTGCAGGTTTTAGGGCGAGAATATGTAAACATAAATCATAAATTGACCTTTGAAATTCGCTAAGAACAAGTGTCAGAAAAAATTATTTAAAAATATTAGTCTATGACTTGTTTTCTTTTTTAAGCGAAACTTCACAGCAGTAACTTTTTTACTATGCTTGTTCGTGACACGTGAAAAGTCTCCCATGTTTCTACCTGAATTATGAGTGTTTTGATATAAAAACCGCCGCCTCGTTCAGGGTATTTTACTTCGTACATGGCTGCTTATGAGAGTGGTTACTGAACATTCTCCACAAAATGCTAATTAACTGAACTGAGAAAAAGTTAACACGTCTATGGAGAAACTTATTATTATGTTTAACATGACAAATGATGGCATTTAACTGTCAAAAACACCTGCCAATTATCACAAACACTCATTGCATGCAAGCCACAGGAAACTAATTATATGAACGTGACCATGATTTTGAAATGCGTGGGGTGAGGAGCCGGAGTTATGCGAGCATAAGATCCAATTTGCGCGCTTAATTCATAGAAAGTTACTTGCGTCTTTATCTTTTGCGCCATTTTTCTTTACGACTTACAAACTAATGGAAGACAAACATGAATTTAAAGGGCTAACCTTGAAAGCTAAAAAACCAGAAACTTTCGAATCACTTGTTGCAACGCGAAAAGTTGCCTTAAAAATGTAGGAAACCACAAAAATATCAGTTTTGCAGGATAGGAACACACTAAAATGAGTCAAAAGGGAACGAAAAAGGTTAGGGATACAGGAACCTGGCCATGCAAGGATTGCAGATGAAGAACTTACAGAATGCAGTCAATTCTTTAAGATATACAAACACTGACTTAACTACTTCAAGGAAAATTTTACTTGGATATCTTCCAGCTACCTACCGCCTTAGCCTCACTTAACGTGCAGTAGATCAAGGGGCAACAGCTTGGCTGGATTTGAAACAAGATTTAGTGAATCTTTTAACAGAAATTAAGGGTTTTCGTTGATCCTGAACATATGCAATATCAGAATTTGCAGATATTAGTTTCCGACTCCTTTCAACAGAGACTCGTTCTGTTAATTTTACTTACATTGTGGTTGCTAAGTGAGATATACCACAATTTCCACAATATTCATGACACTGGGCTGGCGTTGAGGGCTTTCCGCTCATGGAAAGACATTATTTGTATCTGTTGAAAAAGTTACGCGTGGAAACAGTACATCCTTTTCTATCATCTAACATTAACTTCCTTCGCGGTCCTATTGCAGACTTCTTTCTCAACTCATCAGTACGCCCATAAAAACTAAGGAACTCGCCATCAATATGAAATAGCAACTTAACAGCATATAGCAATAAGTAAGAAGTGTAAGGTGAGAGTTATTTTGTTATAAAATTCTCTAATTACCAGAGAGCGACTAACGAAATCTCCACAAAGTGTACAATAACAGTGGTGTTTAGAACAACTTTTTCTCGACTGATAAATAAGGGAGGAGGACACTTATGAAGTATGACACGCTCGTATTGAATTCTCCATTCATCCTCCCTTGCCTCTGAAACCAGAACACACTCGGCAAGGGTGTCGTCATAATTAAACAGACTGTTATTTCTTTGTAATACTAGACTGCCAGAACAGAGAAACCACAACTGAACCTTTTGTTTACTTGAACGGCGACATGTGCCCAACAGGTGGGGAGTGAATTAGTTTTGCAAACGATAACAACGGAACTGATTAGTAAACGGAAACGAAATGCCACAGACTTGTCAAACCTTTTTATGTATCTTGTTTCTCAAAGGTCTCTTTGTAGAGGGTTTTCTCCGAGGTATGCTGTACCCCAGGGAATCCGAGACTCGGCAAGTGAAATCTTTGGATGGGATGTGGGATTTCCGGGCGGATATTTCCTCAATTGGGTTCGATGAGATGTGGTATTCGTTGCCCTTAGCACAGGTAAACAGCAGCTACAAATCAGGAAATATTGGTTACTTTGATATCAGGGGAAAATCAAATCAGATCACTTGACCAGACAGGGACATGCCCTTATAGGAAAAATGATGAAGTTTGGACAGAGTGGGCTCACAGGAAAATTTTGAGAGCCATTTGCACCGAAGCCTTCACTTTCACTAACTAATTTTGTATAACGCTTGACTGATTATCATTTAATTCATACATAAATCTAGATTCCTGCGAAATGGTGTCAGCACATCCTGCAGACTAGATGTGTTTCATTTTATATTGAACCAGGCTGTTCACTCACTGCGAGAGTTTTCTTACCGTAGAGACACATGACAAGAGATCATTAATTTGACTTAAAATAACATCCTCGAAATAAAAATAATTACACTCGATGAAGATTGTATATTCAAAGATTTGGATCGAATCGGTTATCACCTCATCACCGGCATGCACGAAATATATCGACTTTTAAGGAATAGTTTCTCTTTGGTCACTTCTGAGAGTGAAAGGATTTGTTATCATCATCTCGTTATCAATTAATGCAGGTTGGCGATGTTCTTGCGATGCCTGTTCCTTCCAGTTACAATGATGTCACAGAAGACCGCTGGCTTAGGGACTTCGTTGGCTGGGTGTGGTATGAGAAAGTCTTTTATGTGCCATCATCCTGGAAATCGACCTCCAAAAGAGTGGTCTTGCGCTTCGACAACGTATTTTATCGTTGTAAAGTGGTAAGATAATCGAGAAATGAATTGTGAGACCCCTTTTCGATCGTAATCGTCCTTGAAGTCGTTCAACTTTTTACACTGAGGAACCCCAGTAAGACACAAAGGGGTTTACTTTATATGTGGAGGTCAGAACTTCTAATGGAAACAAATATTACGCGAAAATTATAGCAGGAGAGTACATATGGCGATAGAGAGGGAAGCTGCTGGCCCAGGTCATGAGATATATCATGGCTTATGTATAGTCACACCTTAGTCCATGGCAAGTACAAAGGAACGTTCTGTTTTGGTTGTTGTCTTATAATTATATCCATGAAGTTTCAGGGAATACAAAATACTTCTTGGATCGGATATGCTGCTTCGTTGATCAGTTCTCGCCTAGTATTCAAACATGCAAGTGATACTGGGAATGGTCAAGCGGCTTAGAGGAAGAAGCCCCACTGAATGAACCTGAAACGTCTGCTGTCATACCATGTCTGATATTTTCCTAATAATCCTGCCACAAAATTTAGCTAAGACTTGTGTGACTAGTCGCTATCGACACATTTTTTGCTTTAATTTGATTGCAGTGGTTGAATAGCAAAGAGATACTGGAACACGAAGGAGGAGACTTGCCCTTTGAGGTTGACATTACGGACCAGCTTGATAGCTTTGATAGAGATTCACACAGACTGACAGTGGCAGTGAATAATACCATAAGTCAACCAAGAAAAGTAAAGGCTAGTAGGAGGTAGTTATTCAAACAAAAAACTTGCATAATTATTACTTAGAACGGAAGATTGAGGTATTCATTTGAAGTATCTGTCAGCTGTCTCTACTCGTTCACAAACCTTATTTTAGGCCAAGCGAATCAATCCAGTAGCGCATACTCTTTTCTACATTGACTCAGTTCAGCCACATACATAGTCGAGAGTTGATCCATCCCAAATCGGTGTCGTATAAAAATAAAACTAATGTAATCGCAACTGCAACTAGGTAATAACAGCTCAAAGGAAAAGCGAGGAAGCTGCCGGAAGCACGGGAAACGCTAGAGACCGGTTATAGTCTCGCATTTTATTATTTCCGGGTAGTTTAAGTCTTCCTTTTTTTTTTCTTCAATCCAAGAGAATATTAAAGTAAAACAAATCCAATCCCGAGTTACTTTCGACCGTGAACTGAAAATTTCTCCAGCTTACCCTTAGTTTGTTTGGCGCCTTCCCACATAGAAACATTGAACATGTTAAGTACTAATATACCATTGATAGAGTTCATGCCGCCAAATGCAGGAAATAATCAATGCAATATCTTTCTTCCTTAGCTCAAGTTACTGCGATTCAACAAGTGATCAGTTGACAGAAGTCGACTTCGCCGGAATCCACGGCTCAGTTAAACTCTACACCACTCCGGAAGTGCATTTAACAGACATCTCTGTATTTACGGAACACACTTACACCAGAGCCATACTCAAATTCGTCACAGAGGTCGCAGCCTACAATCACGTCAAATCAAAAGACATTATCATGAGTTATGAGCTGCTCGACAGGAAGGGAAGGGTGGTGTCATCTGCGGGTGGGGAGGGGATGTTCAGTGGGAAGGTCACAGTGTTTTTCCCAACCTTGTGGTGGCCCATAGGTATGAGTGACAAGCCTGGTTATCTGTACAATCTCAAGGTAAATTTATTTCACTCATACATAAAGTATTTCTTGTAGGTGTACTTTTGGTTATATCTGAATCGAGTTTCGGAGGTTGAAAACGAAAAAAACTTTTTAATCCTCGTTCCCCAACATTTTCGATTAGATCATAACTGGATCCTATTATAACGGCCGTCTATGACGTCATCAAGGGAGGCTTGTCCTTCCCTTCCCGGACTTTGCACGGACAACTAAACAAGAAAGAGCCCCTGAAGGCTAGGCTACGACTATCTTTCTAAATCTAGTCTCGTCGATCTACAACATCGAACTCCAGCAACCTTTCATGACACGATCATTCCTTGCCTCACTGAGAAGATTAAAGATGTTCTCCATGTGCCCGACTCGACATACTTAAATTCCAACCTTCACTATGTGATCAGTAAGGATTATAAGATTTTGCTCTTCTCTTTTAGGTTATCATGTCTTATAAAGGAATTAATGATGTCTACAATCTTCCGGTGGGCTTCAGGACCGTCCGAGTAGAGGGCTCAAGGATCCTCATCAATAATGTTCCATTGTACTTAAAGGGGTTTGGAAAAAGGCAGGATAGTGACGTAAGCCCCTTGTTAAGGTGTTCCAAGAGTTTCCTTGTAATTTTCAGTGCTCCTCAGTCCATTTGAAGCTCTTCACTGTTGAGAAAAGAGGTCACATATGATTATATTTTAGCACTTCTTCTCCTTGCAGATTCGTGCTCGAGGTTTTGATTATGCCACCTTAATTAGAGACTTCAATCTGATTCAGTGGTTTAGCGCCAACTCCATCCGCACAAGTGAACACCCACCACCCGAGGAGCTTCTGGAACTTACAGACAAATATGGAATTATGGTCATCAACGAAAGCCCAACTGTGGCACCCAAAGAAGTGTATCAGTACGTGTTCACATTAACCCCCCCTCCATTACATACACTTAAAGTGAATGGAGCCTCCCCCCTAATAAAATTGCTGTAAAGTCGAAGAATCTCATTCATGAATTAAGACGGCATCAGATCTTTCCCTAATTGAGAAAGCACCACCCAAGCTGTTCAATAACTGATCTCGTTCTTTGTATGTTGTCACTCGGAAGTATATAAAGAGACCGCTTTCGCAGATGGCGTGCATGAACTCGATTTGTGTGAAGTTTTTTGTCGTTTCATGCTATACCTCCCCTCGTTTTTGGGCGTTTCATTTATTTTACAGGCGTGTAACGTAAGTGAATATCATTGATTAGGTGTTTCAGGTATATCAATTTGAGCCTATGGCAACATGGCTGCTGCCCTTTCTTTTCATTTCATGAAAACTATCATCAATTGTTTTTACTTCACCAAAGATTATGCCCTTAAGTTAACTGTTTATATCTTACTGATACAAATATTAGAGACCATATTACAGAGCATGCAGTCAACCGCCATGTTGACTTGCTGTCAGAGTTGATACAACGGGATAAGAACCACCCATCTGTTGTGATGTGGTCTGTAGCAAGCCATTCAGTAACAGTGCGCAGTGGGAACATTGATTCACATTTAAAACGAATGATGGACTTCACACGAGAGATGGATTTACAGAAACGGCCTGTTACGTACATCACCTCTTCATATGACAAGTTGATGATTATGGAAGATCCTGGGGTAAGAGAGAGAAATTAAAGTTTGCAATTTTTTTTATCTGGTCGGATCTGGTTCACACTTTGGTGCTTCTTTAAATTGCGCCGACTCTAATCATTGATTACTTCGGCTTCTCTTACATGTGAGGACTTCGGATTATCGTTCCAGTCCTCATCTCTCTATTTTCCGAGCTGATATATTTTCCCTCTTACTCAACTTTCTACCTATTTCCTTTTCTCAGCTTCAATTCTGTGACGTCATTTCTTTCAATCGTCACTACGGTTGGTATTGGTACCCAGGCCAACCCTCGTTGATTTCGAAGTCTCTAGAGGAGGACCTGCGTGGCTTACATAATGTGTTTGGTAAACCAGTTCTCATGGCCGAATATGGCAGCAGCGCTGTTTCCGGGAGACATAAGGTAATACAATAAAACAACTAATCAGCCGAATTAAACCAATTACGAGAGTGAAAGCAAAGGAAACTATCCTTTATATCACCGAATGAGGACAAATTTGTTGGAAAGGATATACTAAATTGTTGAGTTCAGTAGCCTTTAAGCAGGTACAGTAAACCGTTTTCCTTTGGATCCTAACCCTTTACAGCCTAACATCAGTATAAATGTTCTCCATACTGTTCTCTAAGCATTTCTTGTGGTGCTGATAAGGAGAATTTGTTGAACAATCTGAAGCTTCTTAAATTGGTGATCATTTCCTTTATTCTCATGACCTTTACTTTCGATTGAAAGGTGATAATGTAAGGAGAAATTAGATGCCAGTCACTCTCAGGGGTTAAAGGTCATGTCAACAGTTCAGCTTGTGTTACAGCATGGAGGTTGTAACTTTAGGGTAGTGATTTGTGTGTGTGGGTGTAAATGTTTGTGTTTACTTGCTAAAATCGGTACTTGGAGTAGGTATCACGTTTCACTCAATCCTGTAATATTAGCAGAGCTTTGTCTTCACTCGCTGATATTCCCTTCAAGGAGGGTTTGCATCTTCCATTACATTTGCTAACTTTGTTAAACTTCCTCTGAAAATGACTTTTGATTTTGTTTTATATTGCATTAGAAACCGTCTGTGCTATATACCGAAGAGTATCAGGTAAACATTTAAGATACTTTGTTTCACAAATGAAGCTGAGGTTTCATACACGCCTTATCAAACGAAGTTTTTGAGTGCGAAAATTAAAAAAAACCATTCCGAAACAATTCAAGCGAGCATTTCGGCGAGTCACTGTACATGTGAACTGGCGAACCACAAGCGCAATTCTAAATATTTCCTGCGCGTTAAACACTGTTGTAGATCTCGTGGTTTTAAAACTCTTGCCATGTATCTAAAGCGATGCCAGCGTTTAAAATTTGAGTTTCAGAGTAATTTAAGAGCATTCCCTTACGAGGCAGAGGTTGCTTTTAAATCATTAAAGGAGTTTCCTCTCATGGTGAAGAGGGGATTGTCTTACCTAGGTTACCTTCTTACAAGTGTACCAGTCACATCATTTTATGTCGGACAGCACGACTTAACTATACATATCAAAGATGAACTACAATAAAATTAAACTGAGTTATTTTATGTAGACAGCAGGACTTAAGTATACATATCAAAGATGAACTACAATAAAATTAAACTGAGTTGCTTTGCTTCAAGCGCTCTAACTCTTAAATAAACTTATTCCCAGGTCGACACAATGAAACAATATTTCCCAGTATTTGATCGACTCAGGAAAGAATTTCTGGCAGGAGAAATGATCTGGACTTTAACAGACTACAACGTTCTAGAATGTAAGTAGAAAGGTTGGTTAAAAAGCCTAACAAGCCCTATTAATACTAGTGAGTGACGACACCAGTCAAGCACTCTCTTACTCCCCTCATCGCGTATCAATATTCTCCGTTAGCCGACGTCTGCTTTTGTTCTTCTTGTGCACCTACGAGATTGATTCAATCACGCAGATTGACTTGACTTTTGTTTAATTTTATATGAAAATTATCCAGTGAGGTATCAAACAGCATTTCAATCACCTGTTAATGCTCAAATAACAGTGAAATGATTCTTATCTAAATTTGAACTTCATACCGCATTCTTATAGCTTATGACACCATGTCAACTAACACGAAGGGGCTCTTGACGCGTCAAAGACAACCAAAGGCTTCTGCGCACGCTCTTCGGCAGAGGTATCAAGCCTTGACAGTGGACACGCATCCAAGGTTTACTGGTGATCAGTTGCTGGATGTCCTTATTAGATTCAAGCCTCACGAAGGAGACAAGTTCCCCATCGCCATCCACAACAGACTACCTGCTTTGATAAGAGAAGAAAGAGTAAATACAACAATACGGAAACGCTCTTTGCACGAGATAATGACATACTACGAACCGTGATGACCGGGTCAACGAAGTGTTTTATTTGAAAATGACTCACGAGGAACTCATATGTAGTGACATTTTCCCATATGATACTCGTGGTAAAGCTCATTCAAAAATGTACATGAATTTAGGTGCGAATTTTTATTAGAGAGAGTTGGTCATTAAGGAGAAAAAAGGAGTTGGTCAAAACATTTTGGACTTAGGCTTTACACTCAAATTGGCAAAGAGAGCCACATATTTCCATCTTCCAGCTGCATCGTGTATGATTATGGTGACTATTTAAAAATATTCAATTAAGTATTCGATCCAAAAGCATTTAAAGTTATGCAACAAATGCCCTTGTTCGTTTGATGGTTTGTTCGTTTGCTCTTCGATTGTTTGCCTACCGCATTCGTCATCCTTCCGTTTTCGACTCCCGGTCTCGCTGTTCCAGTGTTTTGGGTACCAAGGGGGTAAGTTTCTGAAGAAACTGTGGTGCTGCGTCGGTAGGAGAGTATAACTGGGTAATTAAGTATTATCAACTGAGTTGATCACGTAAATTGGCCACCGTGAAAATTTCTTGTTTGTGTGTGTGTGTGTGTTTTGTTATTATTTTTTTTTTTTTAACAAAGTACGGTACTTCTCTAACAATTGTACTTCAGCGAATAATTTATGTATGTCAGGGAATATTATCCTGTAGGGGTCTGGAACAAAATAAATTCCTGCCAGTTCGGTAAATCTTAATCCCCCATTTTAAAGTAATTGCCAAGCCTAACCTGATTCATAACATTTAAACGTGACTGGACGGTCATTCCAGCATCATTATTTGATCGTTTGTATTCTTTATTTACTCCGGTCCTAACTTCTGAATTTTGTCACATCCTGCTGTCACGCCATCTATTCGATACTCGATAAAGCTCTAGCCGCGAGCCGAGGTGCTGAAACATGGCTTCCGTCTTTGTAACGCAGTTTCGTAAACGTTGCAGTCCCCTTCTAGCTATTTTTGTGTTAGTTACTGTTCTGCTCGTTTATCATGTTACTTATCACGTGAGAAGTAAGCATAGAAGAGAAATAAGATTACTGACGTACAACATCTGGGACTCCTCTCTTAAGATGCGTGAAAGAATGGAAGAACTTGGAAAAATTGTAGAGGATCTCGAGCCAGATGTTTTAGCATTTCAAGAAGTCACGCTAGACAACCTGGCAGTTCTACGAGAACAGCGCTGGTTTTCTCGCTACCATCTTATTCCACGAGGCGTTTTGAAATCCGATGGAAAACATTTTGTCATTATTTTGAGTATCTTTCCTGTTGAGAAATGGCTGGTTCATCCATTCACAAATAATGTGGACTCTACATCGAATCGTGGTCTTGTTTTAGCAGAAGTTAGGAACCCCATTTCTTCTACAGATGTTACTTTTGTCTTTGTAGCAACACACTTAGCATACGGTGGCTTCGGCACTACGCAACGCGAACAACAGTTGAAAGAATCATTTCCAATTATCTCTTCATACGACAATGTTTGTATCATGGGAGACTTGAATATCGACGAAAATATCGATGGCGAAGTTGTGCTGCCACCAGCTTGGTTTGATGCGTGGCTATCGATTCCTGGAAATTCAAACGAAAATGGGTTTACATACGATCGGTTAAAAAATTCGATACTGAAAGGTCCTCCTGCAGTGAATTCAACAAGTTACAAGGGACGATTGGATCGCGTGTTTTGCAAACTGTTCGACTTCAAGGTTAAAGAAATGAGAATTGTTGGCGATGAGGTGACAAGAACCGGTACATTACCTAGTGATCATTTCGGTCTTTTTACGGTGGTTGAACACATAGAGAAATCTGAAACTGAAAAACAGAAACAATCAACCGGGAGTGAAAGTAAAGTTTATTTTAAGAGGCCAAGAGGCTGGGAAAAATTAATTAAGTAAGTAAAGATCACGAGGGCTGTTTCCTTCATGTTGCTTCAAGTTAAATTATCTGTTAGAAGAAGAACTGTAAGAAGTGCTTTAAAAAGTACTCTAGTTTGTAAGGTAGTATCTTTTGTTGCATTAGCACTGTAAATATCAGTTGTGTAATGTTTGAACATTGTGAGTATTGATTGCAGTTACTGTAGAATTGCATCATTGACAGTCACATTGCATATCACTTTGTCACTAGTTGATATATTTTGTTTGTACAGGAGTTAATTGATTTACCAGTTTGCATAATCATCAAATTACCTGTATATGTAGATGGATTTTCTGACAGATGTAGTTTAGTTGATTTGCAAGTTGTAAGTGTTTTTGATCTGATTAAGCAATACATTATTTGATCAGTGCATGATTGCTGAGTTTATAAAAATTACAGTTCATATATACTGCTAATTAAATGCAAATGAAAAAATTAACAGATGGCTAAAAAAAAAAAATTTTTTTGATTGCTCCTTTTTTTTCTAAGTTGAAGCCTGGAGAGGTGTATAGAGGACCATGGACAAATCTCTAACAATATTCTGCTCTATTTCTGCCTCTAGTCCTTTTGGCTGCTTAGGGAGGCACAGCATGTATGTCCAAGTGTCTTCCCCTTCCTCAGATGCTAGTCCTATCCCAGTACTTGTGTTTGGGACATCTCATGCAAGGCACTCATACATCTCAAAGGATCCAAACTTTAGTTTCAAAGAGAAAACACCATTCTTTTGCCTAGCTCTCAGTTTGTGAAGACATAGAAAAATTGTGTGATTCCTAGAAAATTGCACTGCTTTTTCTGTTTGTTGCCTTTATTTGAGAGACTATATTCATCCTAAATGTAGCATTATAAAACTGTGATGTTGAAACATTTCTTTCTCCCTTTTAGCCAGCTCTTTCATTTCTTTCCACTATACAACATAACAAGTTACTCATGGTTAATGTGGAACTTATCATCTTCAAGCCAGACTCCAGAATTTTCAAAACTATTCTAGTTATTTTTATTTTGTGTGACTCCTTGGGGGTTTAGAGGAGAGATGTGCATTAGCTGTGTGGCAAACTAAAATTTTGTTATTTCGGTACCAGTCTGCTGCGAACTTTACATCGTCCCAGCTCTATTCGACCAGCGGTTACTGCCATGAGAATAAACATCTGCAGCTGTTTTCATCCTTGAGCGAAGCTTAGTGATTTTTCGAGAACCTGCAAGTTTTCTACCCGCAGTTGTACCTGTAGTGGTCCGCTGGGAAACATTAAGGTCCCTCTTTCTGTACAATCGATATGAGTTTGAGGTAAATAACCACTTTTGTTTTCGATAGAAGTTAGTTTTCGTGGCGTCTTTGACGTGGCGATGATTGACTGTGTGGCTAGTTCAAGTGATAAAAACTGCTTTTACTGTAATAGCTTTCTTTCTGAATGCGATAGTTCAGATCTAAATTTACGAAAACAACTGACTTTTGAAGTCAGGGGCGTATATAGTCCTTGAAAATGGTTCAAAGATCGAATGTTAAAAGTCTCAAATGGCTGACTTTGAAAATGAAAACCGGAATGTATTGGTAATATATATATATGTATTTAGATACTTGCTATGTATGTTCTGGTGAAAAAGGTGCTCTGTTTTGCGCATAGTTTTAAGAAATGCGCAGTGTTGCACTAAAGAGGTGAAAGAACTCCGCGACTTCGTTTACACTCATCATCACCCGAGTCGTACTCTGTTATTGGCAGTATACTCTTTTCGTTTGGTTCTTCTGCGGCGGGGCTTTCAATCTTTAATTTTTACACGAAGGAAGGGTAGACGGACTTGCTTTTAACTAGTAAGACTACTCTGTAAATCCGTATAGAGTTTTTCGTGCAGAAAAATCGTTCGGTACAGCATTCAAAATTTTCTAATGTAATTAGTTTTTACTGATGTTGGATATAAGTTGCAAGGAACAATATTGGAAGAAGTCGACATCGATAAATTGTAAATACTACTGGAAAAAACCTGTCTTTTCCTCTCATAACCGTGTCTAATAGCAGTTGAGTTGTCCTTTTATAGCTTGATAACAGAGTAATTTTTGATCTATAGTCAAAAGTGACACTCAAACTCTGCAGGTGATACACAAGCTCTGATATCTAACTCTGATTTCCCACATTATTTTACTTCATTTTCCATGGTCGTGTTTTCTGATGCACCTGGCCACTTCTTACAGTGCAATCTGACCAAAGAAAGATAATGCAAATTAACAGTGAACAAAATTGATAAATATTTTAATACCTGAATGCACATTTTCTGCCACTCTGTCAAAATTAAATTTCTCTCTCTGTTCTCTGTTAGCAAACAAACTTTTGCTGCATTCAGAAAAACCTGAAAAGAACACTTTATACTACTTGCAAATCCTATAAGCAATTCATGCTGACAAGACATTTATAATTTTTGATAGATGTGTTGGTCATAATTTTTATCCTCTGTAGAGTTCATGTGTGTACATGGAATGTCAAGGTAACACAACCACCAGATGAAGACTTCAGGTCACTTTTGCACCTTGACAATGAAGAACAACTTCCTGATATTGTTGCCGTGGGGTATGTATTCTCTCACTTAAACAAAGAAGTGTTTTTTATCTTGACAGTTCTTGTACTCCTAGATTTGTACGCGATGATATCTCTTTGCTTTACTTTATGTATTTGATACATGCCACACTATTTATATCAATAGTTTCCAAAGGATAAGTGAAATTAAAATGGAAATAGTAAATGAGGAATGGAAATAAGGTGAACAATGATAGTTTTCTATTAGTAGTGTTGTCTAATATCTGAGGTGTTTTTTGTAGTATGGTCAACGTAATAACTTGTGGCACATTAGATCCAATTTGTGTGTGTAAAATAAATCCTTCTTTAAAAAATACTCATTATCTGGCTAACATCAGTATTAGTCCAAGTAATTACTAGTTTCTAGTAAACAAATATATGTGGGTCAAGGCAAGCCACTAAAGGCTGAGATGAAGAGTGAAGCTGGTAATTCCCCTCTTAATAGAATTATTTGATTGATTGATAAGATTAATTTGTTTGAATATTGGATGATTTGTCATCAAAACAGTTTGATCATTTCCGTTATGAATGTGCACATATTAGTTCAGATAACCTTGGTTTATTCTCAAGCTTTTAATTAATATCATTGTATTGACTTGTAGTTTGCAGGAGGTTGATGCTAAACCACAGTCATTATTAATTGAATACATAAAGGAAAATTCCTGGGTAAAGATCCTTCAAGCCTACCTTGGGGCATATGGCTTGGTTAAGGTATATAGACATGATTATGTTTTTTTTTGCTTTTTGTTTTTGTTTTTTTTTCAGATACATAAAGGATATTAGGCCAAGCTGTAATGACACTATTTTTTTTCTCTGGAATGATGAAAACAATAATGTTTTAAATAAGTATTGTGACTTGGTAAAATGCTTTCCTTACTACCCAAAAATAAAATTCCTATCTTCAAGCCACCACCATCCTTTTGATCAAGTAAAAAAAAAAAGACAAACTAAGGTATTCAATACTACAACACTTTGTTCTTCTTGATGAAATAAGTAAGCAAGAGATTGAAAGGAAGAAATAGGCAGCAAAGATACATTTACAAAGAGAATAACACATGGGCACATGTACATGTAGACATGGAATTTCTCTTTGAGTGTTCATCCTGGTATCTCACGAGTACATGCGGTAAGCAAGTAAGATGTTGAGTTGAATGTAAGTAATGGGGAATTCCTACTTCTTTAGACTAACATGTAAAGCACCAAAATCAATGTTGGGATTATAAGGTTTCACTGAGTTTTTTTTTATGTGAAAAGGTTAATTTAGTGTACTTCTCATTGCAGCTCAAATCAATCCGCATGCTTGGAATGGTACACCTTGTAGCTGTTCACACCAAGCATCTTCCATATGTGCGTGAAATTAGACCTGGTTACTGCAAAACAGCACTTCTTGGCCTCCTGGTAAAGAGGATAGTTTTTATGTGTAATTAACCCTTTCACTCCCAAGATCTCATTGATAATTCTCCTTACTGTCTGCCATACAATTCTTATGATGTTTACTCAGAGAATTTGGTATTGGATCAACTAATAATCCCATAATGTATATTTTCCTTTGTTCTCATCACCTACTTGCATGATATTGTATTAATAATGTAAGGAGAACTTCTTGTCTTGGTCACTTGTGTGAGTGAAAGGGTTAAATCTCATTGTAGTTACATAAAGGTAAAGGTCAAGCATATAAGTCTCTTGCTAAATTGATATCTAAACACATCCTTATTCCCATAGCAACCAGAAATATATGCTACTCCTTTTGTTTGTTAAGTATCCCTGAAGATGTGACGGTACCCATTTTTGAGTGATTTTACAAAAAAAAATAACTGTCTGTTAACTCGTAGAGTATGTTGCTTCTACCAATCAAATTACCACATTAGGGTATGTATCTCACACCAATCAGATTGCTGCATTAGGGTATATATCTCTTACTGATCAGATTTCTTCATTTGGCTATGTATCTTGCACCAATCATATCACAGCATTTGGATATCGTGCACCAATTACAGTGCTTGGGTATTGTTTTCTTGTAAATGATGTCATGGAATCAGGGGGCTGTGCTCAAAGAGTGGCATTGACCACAAATTTTGTGCTTATGTAATAAGTGTCATGATTGTGGCCTTTGCAAGAGCTTTGTCAAGTGAGGTTGAGATTTTTGGAATATGAAAGATTTGCAGTTATTTTTTTGTGTTCCTTTTCTTACGTGGAACTTTATGCTACTGATAGTGAATTTTCCATTCTCCCACTTTTGACTTTTTCCAGGAGTAAAAGTGATTTTAGCTACCTTGAAATTAACCCAATTAGGTTTTAATTCCTTGTAAACAACCTGAAATTTATCATGTATTTCACACACCGAGGGCAAAGTCCAGATAGGCAACAACCAATCAAGGAGCCCTCTTTGAAATATTTTCCTTTCCTCTTGCTCAGTGTATCTTCCCTTATACAAGAACACAATATATCTTCAGTTTATTGTAGAGGAAACAATTTCAGTCTGCTTTTTGCAGTAAAATTATGTGGAATTATATTTTTGAGGCAACCAACTAAATAATTTTGATTTTCTTTTTGTTGGGAACAGCTGTAAGGGTAGTCTCTTTTGCAACCATTATTTGGTCTTGTCACACAATGGCTCTCTCTCCAATGGGGAATAGAAGTTGTTGTGTGATGAGAACAAACAATGACTGTGAAGGAGACTGCAGTAAGTGTGGCACCGTTGTATTTTATTTTTGCTCAGAAGTAATTAGACAATAGAGACAATAGACCACAAAATACCTGTGTGAATGTAGATAAATTATGTTTTTATCTTTCTGTTGACTTGAAGAAACAGGATATTTTGGTTCTTTTGAAAGTTATGAAAACATCAGGAACACAAAGGGTCCAGTCTCAACTTACCCAGCTAAAGAAGTAACTCTTGCATGCTATGCATGCCTATGTTTACTCCTGAGTGGAAAGAGGCACTTCTTACTCAGAATAACCAAGTTGTACTGTGAACCCATAAGCTTTTTTTCATGTAATTTACTCTTTTAGGGAACCAAAGGAGCAGTGTCATTAAGATTTACTCTTTATGGACAAAGCTTCTGCTTCATCAACAGTCATTTCTCTGCTCACGCTGACTATGAAGAACAAAGGAATCTGGTAGTACATCCAGTATGTTTGTCTGCACTTAATAATATGATATAATTCAAGTTAATAATAAAAGGCACATCATTATACATGATACTGAGCTTTCATAGACTTACTTTTCATACAGTTATATGTTCATGTACAGCTTGCACTATAAGAATTTGCACCTCAGATTAAAGTTGTCATATTATTTGGCTACTTCCTGCTTGTCAGATAGTAAAGAGAGTGTGATGGTGGCCCTGAGAAAATACAGAATGGAGTAACTGTCTCAAACTCCTTGCTTTTGCACCCTGTGATACTCTCAGATCCCATTTAATGAAACAAGTAGTAGGTTATTTGCATAACTAAGGTAGCATTACCTTCACAGGTCATCTTCAGCTTTTGAATTTCAGAGATTGCAAACTTGCAAATTCACCTACATGCACACTGTGGAGCAATTTCAGTGACCTGGGCCCAGTTGTATAAGAGGCAGATAATGCTATCCAACAGATAGATTGCTATCTGGTGGATAAGTAATAGCTAAACATATGGTGTTATCTACAAGATAGAGTTTTATTTGTTTTCCAACCTTTGAACAACCAGGGCCTGATGTTTTGATAATAAGTTTTTTTATTATCTATTAATTCAGGAATATGGGAGCATTAGTCAACATTTGCTATTTGCAAATTGTACACCTCAAAAAGCAATGGAACACAGGTACTATATCAAAATCCACATTCTATACATTTCAACTTGTTGTTGCAATTATTTTTGTTGCCAATGTTAGTAGTGTTGGGTATAGTGGTTATGGTGGACTGACACTAGTACTAGCTATTGGTGATCTGCAATGATGATGATGATAATGAAAATCTTGTTGTTCTTAATGAGGATGATGAGGATGATGTTGCCGTATATGATAATGATGATGATGACAATAGAACCACTTTTTCTTTTTCTGTCTTTCAGCTATGTATTCTGGCTAGGGGATCTCAACTACAGAATTAATGAAACCATTGACAACATCAGAGGGCTCTGTGCAAAAAATGATTACCCTGCACTATGGAAGCATGACCAGGTAGAGTAGAGTATTGTTTCACTTTTGTGTATTTTTTTTTATGGTCCATGGACATTGGCAGGAATTTATAGTTGGGTTGTCTTATACTATTTTATTTTGTTATCTTACACTATTTTATATGGTTATTTTGTTTTATGATAAATTGCCTTTTTATTACAATTGAAAGTCACTTTCACCCAAGGATCCTTCCCACCCCTAATCCTCATTTAACCCTTAGCTCCCATGAGTGACCAAGACAGAATTTCTCCTTACAATATCAATACACTATCGAGCAGACAATTGATGAGAAAAAAGAAAAATATCAATTAGGGAATTAATAGTTGATCCAATGCCAAATTTTCCAAACTAACAAGATCACAAGAAATGGCAGACAATAAGGAGAATAACAAATGAAGTCGTCCTCCCCAACCCCCGCCCCCCCCCCTCCTCCAACCCCTCCTCTCTCGTGTTATGGTGTCGAGAAGAAGGAACACTCTGAGAACAAGGATTTTGTTACGTGTCGTTTTTTTTTACCATGGCGCTTTAAGTCTACAACTTATTCACACAGGTAGAAATAAAACCTTATTGGATAGCGTTATTTTTATGGCTTTTTTCTATCCCCAGCTCTTACAAGGTCAGAAAGACGGCAAATGTTTTGAAAAGTTCCAAGAAGGAGAGCTTACCTTTCCACCTACTTACAAGTACAACCCTGGAACAGATCAGTGGGACACAGAAAGGTAGGTCACATGAAGCTACTCATGGAGTGCTTTTGGTTGGAGAACCAAAGCCTAAGAATTCGCAATGACCAATTAGATCAAAGATGGAGAACATCAAGAGCCAATGAGACCTCATATGATAGACATACAAATGACCTGAAGCCTGGGTTAGTTTGCATCTGATTGGTTGAGGAGGTGGCACTATTTTTCTAAACAAATAACAGAGCGTAGTTAAGTAGAGGCAGTAATGTTCTTTCCTGGACCACTTTTGACTCTCAGTTGAAAACTGCTCTTAAATCTGTTGTGATCCCGTTGCAGTGGAAAGTATCGCAAACCCGCCTGGACTGACCGAGTATTGTGGCTCGAATCTGAGGAGAGGAAAAACACTGTTACACTGGAGAGTTACGTTTCTTATCAGTCCTATCAAACAAGTGATCACAGACCTGTTGGAGCCTCGCTTGCCTTGAATCTTAATGTGAGTGGCTGCATATGAATGATATTAGAGCGCTGTGTGATATCGAAACTAATCGCAGGAGCCAATCAGGAAAAAGCATAGCGATACCAATGGCCTATCATTGCCCGTCATTAAACACACCCGGCTTAGAGCGCTGGAAAACAGGGTGACTAAGGGCTCGTCTATATTTATTTGCATCTGATTGATTGAGAAAAAAGTGCGATTTTCTAAACCAGTCGCAAGTTGCGATTAATTCAAACCAGTGCAGTCCCGGGTTGCATTTGAATCTCAAATGAAATTACGCTATCGCTGTGTTATTTCGTTTGCTTTCGCACAGGACTCGATCTCTTCAATGGAGGATCCTATCTCGTGGAAGTTGGATCTCATGAGTCTTCCCTGGTATGGCAATGAGGTTGGTATTTGCTAAATTAATCATGCCAAAACCAAAGAACTGTGAGAGGTAGTGGTCCGCATATAATGGGTGGCCGCGCTCCAGATCCAGAGAACTGGATCTTATGAGTAACAAGGGCCAGTCATATATGCAGACTTCAGCTGAGCTTTAAACGAAAATTGAAAAAAAGCCTTGCATTTTAGCGTACGCCGAAACTCTGAATTTATGCTTTGTGTATGTTGCGTGCCTGTCACGTGTATGCTACAAAAAAATGAGGTCAACAATTGAAACATCATATTGCGTCCGTTTTTTTTGTATTTTTGTTTGTTTTTTTCCTCGTAGGATGGTTTGTGTGTATACGTGGTGAAGAACTACAAGACGTACAGCTGGGATTGGATTGGTCTCTACAGGGTTTGTACATATTTTATCGTTTATAGGCCTTTCCAAAAATATCATCCTGTTTTAAACCTTCATTCTTTGTGCTGATGGTTTTGTTGGTAACAGTAGAAGAGGTTTATGATCTTTATGTGATGATTTAATATGAGTTTTAAAAGCGATAAAAGGACCTTTAGATCTCGGCCTTTCCCCTTCTTGACACTACATACAACTGATTATAATCGTCGAAGCAAGTGATCTTCGCTGACTTTGCTGGAAGTTGAAGTTCTTTGCGGCTTTAACCTGAGTTCGTAATGAAATCCATGTCGCCAGTAGACGCATTTAATTGCAAGAGCACTGCAAACTGGCTCGGTGAGAAGTTGCTCAGCTCTCAAACACCGAAAAGGGTTATTTCGCTCACAGTAGTTTTCTTTTGCGGGATGTACTGTTTCTTACGCCTTTGATGATCCTCCACAATCGCTGGATTTTTTTTGATAAGTAAGTGGCAAATCGTGAAGCGAAGTACGAAATGAAAAAATTACTTTCTAAGTTGATCGGTAAGGTTGGGTGTAGATAGCGACGATATTAAAGTAATCGACTCCGTCTTTACTGAATAACAATGCAACTAATTGCTTCGAAAATTGTTCGTCGTAGGTTGGTTTTCAACATGTCTTTGATTACGAAATGTATGAGTGGGCCGTGGGGGACGGGGACGAGTACGGCGAGAACGGCTGCGCGGTGTTGTTCGACTGTCTGCCAGAGGAGGCTGGCCATTACGTCATGTGTTACTATAGCTACAAGTTGGACTGCATTATTTCCGTCAGTGAACCATTTGAGGTTAGACCCAATACTTACTTCACTTTGTAATTACGTTCTCACGACGTTGCAAACATTTGTAGGCAAAGTAGGTGAAGGTAACTGATTGGATTTAGCTTTAGGGCACAATTTAAATTAAATTGATGTTTTTTTAATGAGAATTGTATGGGCAACTTGTCTGGCTTATTACTGACTCCAGCGGCCCTCCCACTTACTGGAAGGCAAATTTTAATTTTTCATTCTTGAAACTTGAATGGTTGATGTGCAATGCCGTTGCGAGGTAGGTTGCAAGAGACGTTTTCCTGACTATGTTTCCCCGCTTAACTCCAAAAGAGACGGGTGAATTCGAAGGGAAATTCGACGTCTCCAGTGGTTTCTTTGGGGGAGGAGCCTGGGCTGCGATATTAGTTGAACAGCGGTTGGATATGGATCCCTAGCGCTCGATAGCTTCACTTTTACTTCAGACTACTTCCTCTCATTAGCAAATTCTCTAATCTTCTCCAGATTCTTCCACCCCGAGATGAAGACAAGGATCCAGTTGAGGTTCAAGTCGAGCAGCCCACTGAGGATGTGTAAGCAACAAGGATGACAACAGCTTTTGCTAGACGCTGCACCGCTTCACAAACCGCACGAATGAGGAGATACTTTATGTAAATATTTTAGCACGGTACCTGAGCATATTTTTCCTAGCCGCCATTTTGAATGATGGGCGCTTTGCGTAACCTTGTCAGTGACGTGTCCTTGTTAATCGTATGGTGCGTTTAATGAGAAAAGAGAATCCAGAACTGGCTTCATGTAAGACTATGGAATCCTATATTAAGCTAGCACTGGCCTGAGACCCTTAATTGTCTTTCCATATATACTGTAAAATAAATCTTCGCTCACCGGACGACCTCTATCAAGTTAACGTGGACACCTAAAAAAAGGCTTTTGTAAAACGCTATTGTTACGTGAAACCTGTGGTGAGCGACAGCTGATGAGAGATTTGTGTTTCATTTTTAATGTATTGCAAAGAAGGACAGCATTCTTTACTTTTTAACACAATTCTTTTCGTAAGTAAGGGTTACTTTTTTTCCCTCTGCTGTTCAATGTCTAACTTTCTCAAAATTTCTGCCATAATTGTTTGTACTATGTTTATCTTCTTTCTGATAAAGAATTTGTCGTGAAGTAGAGCGAAGGGTATCTCTATAAGCACGGCAGCAGTTGCCGGGGAAGTCTCGGGATCTCGGAAAGTGTTCGCAAGCAGTCAGCCCTGAACTTTGTTTGGCCCTAGACTTCGCTAGGACTGTCCGATTTCGACTCCGTGATTCAAAATGGCAGTGATCGAGAGTAGATCGAAGGAAAATTTTTTAGTTAGTTTAACTTAGTTTTATTAACGAGTCCTTTGTCTATACACAGTTTTTTTAATTTATTATAACTTAAGCATCAAGGTCGTTATCTAATATAATGGATATCTGGAAACTTTTATGAAGATTTTACTAAAGTTATCGGTGAGGGTCGTATATGCTGTAAATACGAATTTTCATTAAGCAACAGTTTTTTCGATCCCAGTGCTTTTATCCAAGACTGATTTTAAAATAATCGGTAAATTTAGATTATAACTCAATACATAGGCGAACCCGATGAAAATGCACATCACCACATGCTTGATTTAGTTTTGCTTCCAATTGGTGGGGAACGGAATGATTTTAAATTGCTCACAGTGGGAGAAAGAGGCCCAATCTTCTGTCGAGTGTCGTTAAACGAAACCCCAAATAATAACCACAGCCAATTGTGGCAAAGCTGGATATAGTAAGGAGTCTTTAAGAAGTTTGGGAACTGAAAGTAAATGCTGTACAATGCGAGTAACTTAGTCAACGATTAGCTTTTATTTTGTATCTGATTGATTGATGAAGCGATACGAATCCTTTAACAGAATCCTATAACAGAGCGTGCGAGAGTTACACCAGCCTACTCCGGATTACCATCGACACTCAACTGAAATTGCCTTACATTAGGCTAATAGTGAAATAATCCCTTGCTTCTCTTAACCTTCTTTAAAATTCAAGCCACGAAAGTCACTTTTGTATTTTAGCGTACGTACTGCGAGCATCCATTAGACTATGCAACTCAGCAGGAAATCGATAGGCGGTTGAGCCCATCAAAGAAATTTGTCAGAGAGCATTTCGATGGATTGTCGAAAAACAAACATTGAAGCAATCTCATCAGCCAATGAGCGCTCAAAGTAAAACAGGGCAACTGTCTTGAGCGCTGGTACCTTCAGTATGATTGGTTCAGGGGAGAGGTTAGGAAAGAACCATGTAATCCTTGCTATCAGTCGACTTTTATTTACAAATTGCTCTGAATGAAGATGAAACGAAATATATCCCGTAATGCTGTTTAAGGTTGCACAAAGTAACATTAGTTTTGAAACAAATCCGATGGACAAATGATTTAGTGGTAAATATGAAACAAATCGTTAATAAAGTAGGTGAATATTTTAACATTATACTAAGTTAATATATGTGAAATCGACTCTGTTTAAGCTACGAAAATAAATATCAAAGCAGTGAAAGATTATTAGTCCTTTTATTCCGTTGATTGTGCGAAAATCTTTTAATTCACTTCCTAGTAGATGACTGGAATCTTCGAGATAGTGGCCTGTTTTTCCCCTGTTACGGTATAATCTTACCGACAGAAAAACGCTGCAATTCCACAAGCTAAACTACTTTATTAAACGGCGAGTAATGTTCTTAATAAGGAGCTAATCTTAGAGGTAATACAATACTTATCGTTAATAAAGTAATTAAGCCCTTAAAGTCTATATCCCAGCTCACCACCGACACAATCTCATTGCTGTCTCTAAAGTCTCCTGAAACGAGCAATCTTCCGCAGTAACTCTCTCTCGGTATAGCTTTCACTCCTAATACATAAGCGAGTCTATATGTATAAATATATTCACAAAGTGTTCCGGAACATTTCAGACGCTTACACAAGAACTATTTTAGTAATATTTCTTAATAAATACGATGAAATGTTCTGAAAGGTATGCAAGTGAGCATGACTTAGCAGTCTGGAAATTTCTGGAAGATTACATTTACAACAATTACTCATGACACCTCCCTCTCTTCTTACCCTCTCACTCAAAGGAGTGATCAACAAATAACTTCTCCACACAACATCAATACATTATCTTGCAAACAGATGACGAGAATCAACATGCACTTATTGTTCTCATTACCTCTCTGGTTGATATTGTATTGATACCGTAAGGAGATTTTTTGTCTTGGTCACTCATGGGAGTTAAAGGGTTAATGAATTATTTCCAAGAATTCTTTTATCTCTACAATGGCCATCTTTCATGCACTCAAAAACTGGTGAGTTGTCGCTCTCCTATACACAGTGCGGTCTACGACGGTGCGTAGCCGCTAAGCTATTAGCATTATCCACATTTAATGGGCTTATTCTATTTTGCGAAACGAAACGAAACCAAGGGAGATATAACGAAACTAAAGGAATAATGCAGATAAATTTTGTACTAGGGTAAAGATAGCTTTCACAAGGATTTTGGAGTAATCGTCTACTGATAAGAAGGATTTTTATTAATTTCACAAAATAGTAATTTTAGAAGAGTTACTATTTCGCGAAATCGACTATTTTCACCCTGCGGTGACAACGTGACCTCTTTCATGTCACAAAAGTATATTTAAACATTAAAAATTAGAATATCGCCAAAAATTTTGGCCCCCTCTTATTTCTTAAACCGTATTAGAATACATCTCGCAAAACAGTAATTTTAGGAAAGATGATATTTTATGAAATGGATTATTGGTCTTAAATTCCTACTTTGCGAAATGATTAAAAATCCTTCTTGTTAATTAACGATTACTCCAAAATCCTTGTTAAAGTTATCTTTACCTTATATTACAAAATATATCTGCATTATTCCTTCAGTTTTGTTATACCTCGCCTGGTTTCGTTTCGTTTCGAAAAATAGTTTAAGCCCCATTAATGAGGGTCCCAATGGGGTTAACCGTTAGCCGTAAAACGGCCAAAATATTTAGCCGTTAGACATAAAAATTGACAACTTTTAATCGTTAGTCGTAAAAAAAGTTAACCGTAAAAAATATCTCTGGTGGAGACAATGGAAAGGTGTTAACCGTTAGCCGAAAATTGGCCAAAATTTTAACCGATAGCCGTAAAAGCCATCACCCCATTGAGACCCTCATTAATGCACGTAATTTCACGGGTAATTAACGTGCAAAAGAAAAAAAAGGCGGCTTTTTACGGCCGGATTCCGACAATGTTAAGTGTCATGTGTATATATATGTTGAGCTGAAAAAAAAGCTTCTGTTTAAAAAGATCATGGGACAGAAAGTTTTAAAGGCAGAATTTTAGCTTCATTTCATTGAAACGACTGTTTGGCAAAGGTCATGGCGGTCAGCAGTTAGTTTATTCTTCGAGCCTCGATCCCAGATTGGTGTGGGATCGAGGTTCAAATCAGGACCAATCATAAAGTCGCATCCTTTCTCGGAAAACGACTATCCGACGGATTTCCTAGAATTGTTGTTCAAGTTAACTTTTAACGCAGTTGCTGTCTGTAGGGAATCTTTCGGAAAAAAACCAGAAGGAGAAAGACCTGTGTTGTTATTTTGTACTTCTTTCTTTGGAGGTAAGTGAAGAGCATTTCTTCTCTGTCGGGCGTTGACAAGACAAGAATTCTGCCAAAGATGAGATGCAATTAGCTTGTTTGTTCGTCATCCAGCCTAGGTGTTTTGGTCACGATGAAAGAAAAAACAGTCCTAACGATGGACGAAGTAACATCTAAAGGTTTAAATAAGATACTGTTTAGCTTTTCCGTCTACTCTGGACATATCCTGGGGTTAGAAAGAAGCTTTGAATGATTGCCGATGGTAGCTCCTTGAAGACAGCAGCAGTACAGTAGATCGAAAATTAGGCTGAAAATTTTTCCAAAAACTTATCTTCGGGAAACATTTAAACCCTTCATCTTGAAACTGTGCATCTATCACACTTTGCAGTTAAACGTAAATATGATTATTTGAGCGATATTCATTCTAAAAACATTTGCGTAGCTAGTGGTGTGTCGAGAACAACCTATTTGAGCTCTATGTTTCAGTATGTATTCGTTTTTAATAAGAAATTTTTTGATTTTATTTACCAGAACTAAAAGAGATGTTTAGACTCTAATCAGGCCATTATAGAGTTCTGTGGTACATTGATTAGATGCCGAGGCTTCAAGTATATTTTTTATATATTTGGGGACAAAAATAAAACAAATTCAGGCCCAGTTCGGACGTCGTGCTTCCGCCGTGCCGAACTTATTTCAGGAATTAAGTTTATTGACCTGAAATTGTTGTGTTCGTCGGTGATCTATTTTCATTCGTTTATCCTGTTTGCGTGTTTTAGTTTCTACACTGCAATACTTTTAAAACCAGAGTGATCGAATAGTTCTTTCTCAAACTGTAAACAAGCAACATGAAAGCTTTAACAGTTGAATTATACTTCGTAATCGTAACTCGTAATCGAATAAATTCGTCAGGTATAAGTATCATTTGAGTTTCTGCATTGCAAAATTGACACTCAAAGAATAATCATGGTTGACATAAATAGTCTATTAATTTACCTTCTATATTCGGTATAATCGCGTGATTTATACTTGCTGTTCATTCGATTCCTCAGCGGCAAACGGTGACTCAAGGTCATGTTTATTTAAGGCTGGACCAGCGCTAATGACTGGATACATTAGGATTAGGAAAACGTACCACCCTATTTATCAGATAGAAATTTATGCATTCGAACAACCAGAGCAAGGTGTACAGCTGAAATGATGTGCCAGACATCTCATTTTGCTTGGTCATTAACTTTCAGTAAAATGGCGTCTGTTGTAAAGTATATCGTCATGTTGGCCATGTTTATCCAGATTGCCCAGTCGGGTCCACTGGCGTATGGAATCTGCCAGACTGGGTGTAACACAGTACCTCGCCTTTCGTTTCGTTTCGTTTCGAAAAATAGTGTAAGCCCCATTAATGCACATAATTTCACGTGTAATTAACGTGAAAAAAAACGCTTCTGTTTAAAAAGATCATGGTACAGTAAGTTTTAAAGGCAGAATTTTAGCTTTATTTAATTGAAACGGCTGTTTGGCGAAGGTCGTGGCGGTCAGCAGTTAGTTTATTTTCGAGCCTCGATCCCAGATTGGCGTGGGATCGAGGTTAAAATGAGGACCAATCATAAAGTCGCATCCTTTCTCGGAAAACGACTATCCGACGGATTTCCTAGAATTGTTGTTCAAATTCAGTTACAACTCAGTTGCTGTCTGTAGGGAATTTTTCGGAAAAAAACCAGAAGGAGGAAGACCTGTGTTGTTATTTTGTTCTTCTTATCTTTGGAGGTAAGTAAAGAGCATTTCTTTGCTGTCGGGCGTTGGCAAGACACGAATTCTACCAAAGATGAGATGCCATTAGCTTGTTTGTTCGTCATCCAGCTTAGGTGTTGTGGTCACAATGAAAGAAAAACAATCCTAGCGATGGGCGAAGTAACATCTAAAAGTTTAAATAAGATACTGTTTGGCTTTTCCGTCTACTGTGTACAGATCCTAGGGTTAAAAAGAAGTTTAGAATGACTGCCGACGGTAGCTCCTCGAAGACAGCAGCAGTACAGTAGATCAAGAATTGGGCTGAAAATTTTCCCAAAACTTGTCTTCGGGAAACATTTAAACCCTTCATTTTGAAACTGTGCATTTATCCAACTTTGGAGTTAAATGTAAATATGATTATTTTGAGCAATATTCATTTTAAAAACTTTTGCATAGCTGGTGGTGTGTTGAGAACAACCTGTTTGAGCTTTATGTTTCAGTATGTATTCGTTTCATTTGAAATTTTTGGATTTTACTTATTAGAACTTTAAGAGATGTTTAGACTCTTATCAGGCAATTTAAAGTTCTGTGGTACACTGATTAGGTGCCGAGGCTTCAGTTATATTTTTTTATTTATTTGGGGACAAAAATGAAACAAATTCAGGCCCAGTTCGGACGTCGTGCTTCCGCCGTGCCGAACTTAATTCAGGAATTAAGTTTATTGACCTGAAATTGTTGTGTTCGTCGATGATCTATTTCCATTCGTTTATCCTGTTTGCGTGTTTTAGTTTCTACACTGCAATACTTTTAAAACCAGAGTGATCGAAAAGTTCTTTCTCAAACTGTAAACAAGCAACATGAAAGCTTTAACAGTTGAATTATATTTCGTAATCGTAACTCGTAATCGAATAAATTCGTCAGGTCTAAGTATCATTTGAGTTTCTACATTGCAAAATTGACACTCTAAGAATAATCATGGTTGACATAAATAGTCTATTAATTTACCTTCTATATTCGGTATAATCGCGTGATTCATACTTGTTGTTCATTCGATTCCTCAGCGGCAAACGGTGACTCAAGGTCATGTTCATTTAAGGCTGGACCAGCGCTAATGACTGGATACATTAGGATTAGGAAAACGTACCACCCTATTTATCGGATAGAAATTTATGCATTCGAACAACCAGAGCAAGGTGTACAGCTGAAATGATGTGCCAGACATCTCATTTTGCTTGGTCATTAACTTTCAGTAAAATGGCGTCTGTTGTAAAGTATATCGTCAAGTTGGCCATGTTTATCCAGATTGCTCAGTCGGGTGCACTGGCGTATGGAATCTGCCATACTGGATGTAACACAGTACCTCGCCTTTCGTTTCGTTTCGTTTCGAAAAATAGTGTAAGCACCATTAATGCACATAATTTCACGGGTAATTAACGTGGAAAAAAAAACGCTTCTGTTTAAAAAGATCATGGGACAGTAAGTTTTAAAGGCAGAATTTTAGCTTTATTTAATTGAAACGGCTGTTTAGCAAAGGTCGTGGCGGTCAGCAATTAGTTTATCCTTCGAACCTCGATCCCGGATTGGCGTGGGATCGAGGTTAAAATGAGGACCAATCATAAAGTCGCATTCTTTCTCGGAAAACGACTATCCGACGGATTTCCTAGAATTGTTGTTCAAATTCAGTTATAACGCAGTTGCTGTCTGTAGGGAATTTTTCGGAAAAAAACCAGAAGGAGGAAGACCTGTGTTGTTATTTTGTTCTTCTTATCTTTGGAGGTAAGTGAAAAGCATTTCTTTGCTGTCGGGCGTTGGCAAGACAAGAATTCTACCAAAGATGAGATGCCATTAGCTTGTTTGTTCGTCATCCACCCTAGGAGTTGTGGTCACGATGAAAGAAAAAACAGTTCTAGCGATGGGCGAAGTAACATGTAAAGGCTTAAATACGATACTGTTTGGCTTTTATGTCTACTGTGTACAGATCCTAGGGTTAAAAAGAAGTTTCGAATGACTGCCGACGGTAGCTCCTCGAAGACAGCCACAGTACAGTAGATCAAGAATTAGGCTGAAAATTTTCCCAAAACTTGTCTTCGGGAACCCTTCAAACCCTTCATTTTGAAACTGTGCATTTATCCAACTTTGGAGTTAAATGTGAATATGATTATTTTGAGCAATATTCATTCTAAAAACATTTGCGTAACTGGTGGTGTGTCGAGAACAACCTGTTTGAGCTTTATGTTTCAGTATGTATTCGTTTCATTAGAAATTTTTGGATTTTTCTTATTAGAACTTAAAGAGATGTTTAGACTCTAATCAGGCCATTATAGAGTTCTGTGGTACACTGATTAGGTGCCGAGGCTTCAAGTATATTTCCGATATATTTGGGGACTAAAATGAAACAAATTCAGGCCCAGTTCGGACGTCGTGCTTCTGCCGTGCTGAACTTAATTCAGGAATTAAGTTTCTTGACCTGAAATTGTTGCGTTCGTCGGTGATCTGCTTCCATTCGTTTATGCAATGTTTGCGTGTTTCAGTTTCTACACTGCAGTACTTTTAAAACCGGAGCGATCGAATAGTTCTTTCTCAAACTGTAAACAAGCAGCATGAAAGCTTAAACGGTTGAATTACCGTAAAATTCCGAAAATAAGCCCTGGGGCTTCTATTTTTGAAAGGACCTTTTTGAGGGGCTTATTAATGAAAGGGGCTTATATTCGGCTTAATAGAGGACGGAAATTTGCGTTTCAAAATTGGCGGGGCTTATAATTGGAGGAAAATTTGTGTCAAAATTTTTGAATGTGCAACTGGTGATATTAGGGTTTTGGCTAGAAATTCGTAAAAAATTAATCACAGTGAAAATGCCAAGTTCAAACACAATGGCAATAAACTTTATTAGAACAGAAATACGGTAAAAACGGTAACATTGTTCAGGCTCAAAGTTCATCCGCAACCTCCGGCACAGATTTTAGGTTCCATGCTCAAAGATGGGACAATACATTTTATCATCGTAAAGGTAACAGGTGAAAAGCGAGGAGCACCAGAGGGAGTTTGGGTTCAGGGTGGGAGGATTGAACTTCTTAGCAAATACTTTGTCTACGAACCGAAGGAATTCAAGGCGTGAGTGAAGAGCGAATTGCGTAAAAGACAATAAACTTCAACACTTCTTGACCACATTGCTTTAGTGCACGGAATCATTCTTTTATGACTAAAAAGGCGTCCTAATAATGGAATGTATAGTTTGCTTCGGTTTGTATAATTGAGGATAATTTCCGAATACAAGCCCCGGGGGCTTATATTCGGAGGAGCTTATTATAGGAGGTATTTTTGCGTTTCAGATTTGGGGGGCTTCTATACGGAGGGGCTTATTTTCGGAATTTTACGGTATACTTCGTAATCGAATAAATTCAGGTATAAGTATCATTTGTGCGTCTAAAGTGCAAAGTTAACACTCTAAGAATAGTCATGGTTGACTTCAATAGTCTATTAATTGCCTTCCATACTCGGTATAATTGCGTGATTCTTACGTGCTGTTCATTCGATTCCACAGTGGCAAACGGTAACGCAAGGTCATGTTTGTTTAAGGCTGGACCAGCGCTAATGAATGGGTAAATTAGGATTAGGAAAACGTACTACCCTATTTATCAGATAGAAATTTATGCATTTGAACAACCGGGGCAAGGTATACAGCTGAAATGACGTGGCAGACATCTTATTTTGATTGATCATTAACTTTCAGTGAAATGGCTTCTATCGTAAAGTACATTGTCGTGTTGGCCATGTTTATCCAAGTTGCCCAGTCGGGACTACTGGCCTATGGAATTTGCCAGACTGGATGTAACGGAGTCTGGGTAGCCTGTGTGTCTGCTGCTGGTGGTGTGGCAGGTGTTTCCACAGGAGGCGCAGCAGTCCCAGTTGCTATTCTGGCATGTAATGCTGCCCAGGGAGCTTGTATGGCTGCGTGTGTCGCTGCTGGTCTTTCACCCACACTATAGGTGAAAATGATGAGGACTGACGGTTTTTTCCCTCTATAACTCATAATTGTTTCTTGTCTAGCTTTTTAGGTTGGGGAAAAAACGTATTCAGAGGTGTGTTTCTACAGGAATTACTTTTAAATGTTACAGGAGTTGCCTATATTAGTGTATATCTAGCAAAACATTTCAAAAACTTGTTTAGTGATTCAGAGCAAAGTTAAAAAACTTCAAGTGTGTAATATCCTATACAACGAGCTTGTTAATGTGTAAAAGCGTATTTAGAGGTGCGTTTCATTTTGACAATCGTAATGCTATATGGAGTACTTTTAAATGTTGGAGGAGTTGCCTATACCAGTGTATATCGAGCAAAACATTAATATTCCATAACTTGGTTAGTGATTCAGAGCAAAGTTAAAAAACTTCAAGTGTGTAATATCCTATACAACGTACTTGTTAGTGTGTCACAAAAAAAGACCTGAGAAGCAGATTAAAGCATTAATTTCACTCTCATGTGGTTACATATGAAGACAATTCATTAACAAATGATGATCTCAGTGAATTTATCTCAATTCAGGAAGATTACATCTCAAAAGGAAGAAATAAGCTTTATATGGAACTAACCATCCCTTATTTTAAAAAGAACTATGCAAATAAGTGTCAGCATCAAACGTGGCCAGGATATACTGTTGACCACATTCAAAATTTTGAACAAGAAGGATACGCCAAGGTATTCTTCTAATCTGCTGATGAACACACGGAGGAACAAACAAGTGTTACGGGAAAATTTACTCATTTTCCCGTGTGTGTTATTCGGAACATATTTATTCGTAAACTTTCACATTTAACCATTTCAAGTCCTTTCATTTTAATAAATCAAAAATGTATAAAAACCACAGTAGCTTTTAGAATAGATTTTGCTTGTTACTCGCTTTCATTATGCACCTGCATGTCGGTACTTTTGTTATTTGTTAAATGGTTTTTTAGGTAAATATAAGTGTTAATGGTCTTTCTGGAAAAATCGGTTTTCATGGTAGTTTGCAGCTGAGTTTATACTCGTAACTTTAATTTCTTTTCATAAGATAGTTTCCACACCAACCTTGCATTGGTAAGCAGAAAACTTTTAATTGCTTTTCCGTTTTTATTTCCTAAGCTACGCTGCTGCAATTAAGATAGGTATTGTTTTCTATACCAGAGCTGTAAATTCGCACCTAAGTTTCCTATTTTTAATGGCCTAGAGTTTATTGCATCCGTCTTTTTAATTTTGAAATTCTGTGTAACAATAGCACCTCACACCAGTTAGTTCTTAAGCAAGCACCTTGTACAGCCTTGATCATTACAAACTTGAGTACGCTAGAGGTCATGTCGCTTGTTGGCCTGACCTAGAATAAAAGTACTGTGGAACCAAACGCTGTCTCATCCTTGACGTCCGTACAAGTTCACTAGAAGCAGATCTTCGTGTACCAGGGAATCGTGAAGAGTTTCCATTCTCGCTGCCAAGTGGTCTCTACCGAGTTATTTCCCCCAGTTGTTATTGTGCCGTCTGTGAAGATTAAGTTTCCCAGTTTGGGCGCGAAAAACTTATCGTCACACAAGCTGAACAAATCTCAGGTCAAAATTCCATAATCTGGGTCACTTAATAATAATAATAATAATAATAATAATAATAATAATAATAATAATAATAATAAAGAACTTGTAGGTGTCAGGGCAGATAAGATCTTACTAGATATGCAAAAGGCAGTCATCTCAAGTACCCTTAACATTGCGCAGAGTTTCAAAGTTCTCACTGCGCAGGACCTATGAACTGGCCAAACTTTTAACCATAACTTTTTGGGTTTCTAATATCATTTGAGAATTTCTTTATTTTATGAATTATTTTAGGCTATGGTAATGACAAGCTACGCGATTGCGACTTGTCAATATCTTATTTAAGGAGGCATCCCTACGTTTTACTGCCATATAATAATAATAATAATAATGATAATAATAATAATGGTTTATTAGTACTCCACATGGTGGCTCTTCTGTACTAATTCACTAAACAAAAGAATCATACAATTGATAAAATATGCACTGTGGATATAATAAAATAATATAATGGTTGAAATAAATATATGGATAAACAAATAACGTGCAACAAGATGTATAATTACATAAATAATGTATAAATAATATACATAAGTAATGGATAGTATATGTAAAATGGTTTAATATGATGATGTAAAATTTATGGATAATATAAATACGCGCGTATGAAAGTAATACTGGCATGAGACAAGGAACTACTTGTTGCCAATGTTATAAAATGATTTCTGCATTTACTGTCGAATACTTTGAGTTCTGTACAATTTTTAATGTCTTGAGGTAGACTGTTAAATAGCATCGCAGCAGAATTTTGTAGTGTTCCAGGAACAGTCGGTGGTTGAAGGCGACGCTCACAAGAAGATCTTAGAGCCCCTGCCGGTTTATGTTAACTTATGTTCGACCAGTTTGAGGCAGGTTGGCCCGCAGTTTTGGTATAAAGCCTTGCATATCGTCCTAGTTATGTGATAGTCTCGACGATAACTAATGGGGAGCCATCCGAATTTCAAAACGTCCGACATATCCGCATAGTGATTGTAAACAAAACTTGCCACTGCAATAATACACTTATCCAATTCCGATGACTGACTTGGGGACGTACACAAGGACATGAAACAACATGGCGACAAGTTAAAACGTGGCTCCTGAAGTAAACCGAAAAGGACCATTAAACGTCCCTTGAGAAAGACATGAACCAATTCAATAAAGCGAAAACGTCTTTTAGGGACCGACAAATCATTTGAAATGTCTTGTCCGTGTTTGTGCCTGACTTGCGCCCTGGGCCCGATGATAGGGTGATGACATGAAATCTCTGACATCTGGATTTTCTTTCCTTTCGCTGTTAATTTTTTTACTTGTCAAGGCCCATCTTATCAAAATATTATCATCGGGGTGAGTCATCCACTGTTTCTACCCAGAATAACTTTGAAAGTCAGATAATCATTCAAATAATTTAAAGTGTTTCACTGCTGCCATTAAAAAGCACGTGATACTTTGAGGACATTTTCAACTAATTGGTTGCGTCATATAAGAGGAGATATTAGGGAAAAGTAAAGGATTAGGGAGGTGATAGTATAAATTTCTAAAATCATTTTTGCAACCAACGTCATCACCACATAACATCCTTGAGAAAAGCTGAAATGGTGATATATGGACTTCAGAAAGGTAAAAAATGCTCAATTTCCTAATCTGAGTAATACTAAACTTTCTTCCTGCTCCTTCTTGGTCTTCCAATAAGAAAATGGGAAAATGCAAAACACTTTGCACAAATTTTGAAAAGGAAAAAAGAATTTAACTTCTGATAAAGTAAATTAATTTCCGACCTAAGTCAAAGTTGCTAAATTGCCACACATTATTGGGTTTACGAAACTTTTAGGAGCAGAGAACAGCTAGAACTTGAAAATGAAAAAAAACTGATCATCCTAGCCATTTTGTTGTCATTGAACATGTTCAGCAGAGTCTTGGCAGCAGCATTCTCTGGCTCAGGTTTGATAAGTAGAGCGAACACACCTCTTAATACATCTCTAATACAACAGGTTGGTAACAAGTTCTTCCCAGTCAAGAATCCCAGGCACACGTGACCAGTTGATGGATTCACATTGATGTGATAAATGAGAGACAGGAAACGTACCTGGCATTAAGAAATAAAAAAAAATATAAACTTTGTTCTCATCAATTTCCTTTCACTCCTCTCAAGTATATAGACCTTCTCTTTTAGACCACAAATGTTACCAAATCAGAATACAAGTAGCCAGCTAAGTACTGATCACAAATTTGCTCCTTATCTACCTAACCCTAAAGCAAAAAGAAATAACTTAATTTGATAAATATCTAAATGAGTAGATGTGTTTTCATTTTGTAGCGGCTAACGTGGCACGTAAGCCGCTGCAAAATGAAAACAAATAAGCAGCAAGACCAATTTTTTGTAACTGTTGATTTAATCAGTTTTAAATTTTTCTTAGGGCTTTTGATTTCCAGGCAAGTGTCTCATTTTTTGCTATGTTGTAGCACAGTTTCATATAGATAACCTGTGAAACTGACAGTGAAATTAATTTTAAAATGTCAAAATTCAAGAAGAGAACAAGATCACGAGATAACCAGGTAACTAGTACCTCCTTAGCCATGACAATCAGTCGTTCGCGCTCAAGCATGTAAAATATTTATTTTGAAGTATTACCGTTGGTGTTTAAAGAGGGAAGTTTTCGCTCGAGAGATAAGAAATTAGTTTAAAAAAAAAATCCTAGTTCAGGTGGGAAACTAATGTCTTTGTAAGAAGTGTAAGTTGCGACTCGAAGTCCTAAGCTTCGATAAAAATCATCGGTAGAAATATTGGACAAGATGGCGGCCGTGCTTGCGCATTTCGTCCATAATGGCGTCCAAATAATATAAGAAACTGTATGGAAATTTGTAAAATTTCTAAAATATAACAATTAGGAGCTCATGGTCCCGTCTGCTCTCGATCGAGACATATTCAGTACTGATTCTGCTATTCATCAAACCTCACAGGGACTCGATAAATAAAAACCACTTACTTCCCAAGCCAGTTCTTTTGTCATTGATCATTGACCTAGGTCGCCATACAGTTCTTCAAAATCCGTCGTTCTCCATCCCAAACACTCGCCTATTGCAGGAAAGTGCATCAATAAAGTCAACTGCTCTCGATCGAATTGACTGCTACAGAGTTCGAAGCGTCCAAATATCCAGTAAATTGTCATTTCCTCCCATCAAAAAAAACTTCCCAACGCGCCAGAATATCCCTTACTTTCCATGTTGAGTAATTGACGAGACGCCATGATGAAAACTATGACTGAAATAGTTAAACACGAGCAACGTTGATCTTTGAATCGTCGGCCATATTTGTTTATGTTCTTGCAGGGAAATAAATTAGTTCTCAGGTCCTTTTCGGAATAAAAATATGCCAGGCATTGAATGCAAATTCAGTAGTCTTGGCGCGAAAATTAAATTAAAGCAAATCAAAATTCTGGCATCATGCCATCGCTCCGCCTCAAAAAATCCTAAAGATTTACTTGCAGGTTTTCTTTCCTTTTTCTTTTCATCAAATAGAAGATCTGTGGTGCTCAAATTGTACAAGTTATGGTACGAAACACTCTTCTTTGCAGATCGAGCCGTGATCGCCGCCATATTGAATTCTCTTGATATTCTATTGTTCTGGAGTGTAATACGATATACCGCTGATAATTGTTAGCGGGCTCGAAATGTCCTTGATTTCTGGCGATAGAAGGGATCGTCGAAGAAAGTAATTTCAACTTGTCAAACCCTTTATCTACATCGGCTAGTTATTCAAGTGTGGGATAGATTCAGTTGCCGCCATTCTTCCTGTCTATCCACTGACAATTTTCAGTGAGACTGCTTGGGAAGTCATTTTGATTTCATTTTAAGAAAATGTATGGGAAGTAGCTCTCCCCTTCCCCCTCCTTGTGTTTCCATTTAAGCTACGCGGTATGTATTTCCATTCGTTAATGCAGCGTTTGCATGTTTCAGTTTCTCTAATGTAATACTTAAAAAATTCAAAGTGGTCGAATAGTACTACCTCGAACCGTAAATAAACAGCATGAAAACTGAGACAGTTGAATTCTATTTCAAAATCATAATTCTTTTCACGGCCGAGTTTTGACAGAAGTAAATTGTCATGCTAAACAGATATGTCCGCTGAGTCCGCTAGAGGTAAGTAGTTAACAATAGACTATTTACGTCAACCATGATTATTGTTCTAGCCTCGATCCTAGAATAGCGTGGATCAATGGTATTTGCAAAACTGCAGTCTTCTTTTAGAAAAAATGTATGCGTCTGAGTTCTTAGAAGCGTCACTTTAATTTTGACCACACAGATACTGTGTCCAGGGAAATTTTGTGAAAAAGCCAAAAGGAAGAAGACTTGTGTTGTTATTTCTTCTTATCTTTGAAGGTAAATAAATTTTTCATACCAAGAATATTTCTTCTCTGTCGAGCGTGAACAAGACAAGTATTGTGCTAAAGATGAGATGATTCCCGACGGCAGCTGCACGACAGCTCCTCTTTGCAAATTGCTGGTTCTATTAGCGCGCACCAATAGGCTCTTTACAGGACTTAATCACGTGCTTGCAGAAAACAAATATTTTTCCGAGTTCTTGGAAGCGTCCCTTCAATTTTGACTATGCAGAAGCTGCGTGAAGGGAAATTTTGTGAAGAAACCAAAAGGAAGAAGACCTGTGTTGTTATTTCTTCTTCTTATCTTTGGAGGTAAGTAAATTTCTCATACCAAGAGTATTTCTTCTCTGTCGAGCGTGAGTAAGACAAGTATTGTGCTAGAGATGAGATGATTCCCGACCGCAGCCTGCCGTAAATGCAACATTTTCCGCCATTGACTATGAGAAATCACATGCGCTTTCTTTATAAACAACCTGCATTCTATCACGTATTTTAACAGCATTATCCAACACCACTAAAAAAAAATCACATAAAACCTTTACTCTTGCGAAATGCATTTTGGAATTCCTAGGAATAAGAGGTGTGAATTTTCACGGTAAATTCGGACTGGGAATTCCCAACTATAAAAACTTTGGTTCTAAAAACTTAGAAATTCCTAGAAATTCCCAGAAATTCCAAGTTTATAGCCAAGAGGACTAGGAATTCCTAGGAAAAATTCCCAGCTAAAATCCAAGTATTCAATTAAATCTATTTACAAGCTTATATTTTTGATTGTATATTAAGATCAACATGCAATAATATTAGGATGGAATCAATTTGATTTATTTTTCATTCCTCGAAAATTTCATATGAATCCTCAATCACAGCTATTCATATAAAATAGTCCTAATCAATCATAAAATTTGGTTTGACACAAATTGCAAAAAAAATCTGTTGATTCTTTACCATAAAATGCAATATCTTAAGTTATATTTGTTGCAATAAATACTATCTGTCTAAAAATAGTCTTAAAATGAATCATTTAATTTTGAATGATGATACAAATGGTATTTAACCCTTTCGCTCCCAGAGACAGGCTTTGACTTGATTTTATGTGGTTGTAACTCATTTGGATAAAACTCTTGTGTATGAACATTCATATGTAAGCTGTCAAGCAGCACTTACATGTTTTACTCTTTGTTGATTCTGCATAGTGAAATTCAAAGATTTCTTCTCAAATTTTGACCAAGCACTCTTGGGAGTGAAGGGCTTAATTACAGTTAAGTAGAATTGATTTTTTTGGTAAAAATCTTGTTGGCCTTGAATGAGGTTGTCCACAAGAAGCTTGTCCATTTTGTATCTGGATTCCATGAAATCTGAATAAAAAAAAATTAAAAAAAAAAAATAGTTAAAAAAAAAAAAAAAAAAAAATATATATATATATATATATATGAATGTGGGGGTAGAGTCCTCCTTGGCATAAAGTGCCCAATGCTGTGGTAGCAGAGCTAAGTATAAATAAGTTAAAGGATTAAAGATGTGATGCGTCCTCTTTAATTCTGTAACTTATATATATATATATATATATTGGACTCTGTAACAATTGCATGTTAAGGCACCTGAGGAAGGCAATGCCGAAACACGTCGGGTCTTGAATAAAGCGTTGAAAACGGAAGCACATTCTCCATTGTGCAAATTATATATATATATATATATATATATATATATATATATATATATTAAAAGCTCAGACAAGCCTTAGACAGCTATTAGGAAAAGGGCATTCATTGGAATCTCAATTTAACAGAGTGCATAGGGATAGGGAAATCTCTGATATATTGAATGACTTTTATATTGGAGTTAGTACATCTCTCCCATAGATTTTACTAAAAAAGGGCTGAATACATTATTTTGTTTTTACCAAGGAGGGCTTCTTTGTGTATTATGAATCTTGAATGTTCCCAAATGTGACTAAAGTAATCTTGAACCTTATTGATAGATTTATTTCATGTTATGTAAAGCATAAGCTTTAACTTCTCAACCGTAACACTTTTACTTTGTAAAAACTATTTACACACACCGTGAAGACATTAAAAAGAATAGGACCTCTTTTCCAAGTTTTATCACAAATATGCTTTTTGGAGACACTCAGGAGGCAGTGGCTTACAATTCAAACAAGCACCATTGGTCTGAGAGCAATCTGGGGTCAAGTGGAGAATTTTACTCTCGGTACAGTGGTAGAGAACATCTATTCTCAATCATGCTGTATTATTATGTTTTGGACACTGAATTTCAAGCTGAACATCTGCACTGTTTATCACTAGCCTGTAGGAGAATTAAGTATCCCAGTCTTTGAAGACATCAGGCTGATGTGTTGATTGGTAATTTGTACGAAGCTATCTTAAAAGACCAAATTACAAGTTGTACCATAACATGGTAACAATGGTAACATAATGATACTTATAATGTTGATTATAATGATATTATCCACATGCCTGTGATGATGACCCCAGTCATTGAATATTTACCCCTAAACCAAAAGGGAATACCTTCCCTTTAAAATTTGCCTCTCTGTACCTTGAAAGTGATGCATTGAGGTGAGATTAAGTATTGTCATGTAAATATGCATTGTGCCTTTGGAAGACACCCAAATCTGATGATAACAAATTTATGATGTAAAAAATTAAGAACAAAATTGGGAAGTCTCAATGAACTTTGCACAATTATCACCAGTTTAGGCATTACACAATATCATGTCCACACGATTTTTAAGAAAAGTGTACTGAAATGCCTTGAATCAATTGTATATTTTTGCTTGGGAATTTTCTCAAAGGAAACACTTCCAATGGTAATGAAATACCAGTAACTGATAAAACCAGACAAAATTCTGGGGGCTCTCTGCAATGGAGTAGGGTCCAAAGGGAGAGTGGGGAGAATAGCCAATATCCAGGATGCTCTGAATACCAAAGTCGCCTGTGCAGTGCGGGTGACTGTGAGCTCATTTTATTTCTACCTTTATTTTTTTGTGGAAATCATACTTCTTTGATACACAGTAAACTACCACATACTTGAATCACTTTCAGTTAAGTTGTTTACTTTACAAAAATGAGCAATTTCTGACATTTTTTCTTTGTTTTGGCTAGTTTTTCAGATTAAAAATACAGCAAAAATAAAACGAATGAATAAGAAACAGCTTTGAATGCTTACAACCGGTTGAATTTGTAGACAGGTTCATATATTTATTTCAGACTTGAATTGTGTAAGAGAAATATTTTGCAAAACAATTAATTAGTAACCTTGACAGGAATACCTTTAGGAAAAAGCTGCTGAGTAGTGGACAGATTTATCCTCAGCTGGTGAAAAGCAAGAGAATTTGAGAGAGAAATTGTCAACATGTTCAAGCAACAAATTGAAAAAAAAAATTGCAACATGCATATTTTCATGTTGAGATTAAAGGAAAAATGTGTGTCTGTTGTTAAATATAAGTATTTATTACTCAGGATTTCAAGAGAACTTTTAATGAAGTCTGTTGGTACTTGGATCATGAAACTGTATATTCCTTTTATACATTGTGGAGAAATGTCTTACAAAAACAAGCCACCCAAAAAGTAAATAAACCCACACTTTTCCCTTTTTCCATGGAGGATCAGAAAACGGACTTAAGAACATGGCAGAAATCAAATTCAATCAGTTAGCTGACTGTATAAGTTAAATTGTGTCCGAAGACAAATGTACCATATATTAAAGTTAAGTTCAGGGTAATTTAGAGACAAGTGTCTACCGTAAACCCACCCACACCGACAAATACCTCGCTTTCGATTCTCACCATCCTATTTGCCATAAGAAGTCTGTAGCCAAAACTTTACTTAGAAGGGCTGACTGTCTACCATCATCACTCGATTCGAAGGCTGAGGAGAGGAAATATGTTTCCAATGTCCTAAAGGCAAATAGCTATACAAAAACTTTTCTCCGTAACTGCCAAAAACCAGTTACAAATAGTAACGCTCTTGATGAAAGGGAACTAGCGACTGGTTTTGCTGTTATTCCTTACATACAGGGTGTTACTGAACCCATCAAGAGAATTTTGAATAGCCACAACGTTAAAGTTGCTCAAAAACCTTTTCAGACTTTGGTGCATATTTTCACCAAACCTAAGGATCCTGTCACGAAAGAACAACGAACCGACGCCATTTATTCTATTCCTTGCAATGACTGTGACAACGAATACATCGGACAGACCAAACGCCAGTTTGGTACAGGGTTAAAAGAGCACCAAAAAGCGGTTTTTCTTTGCAAAAAGGAAAATTCAGCTTTATCGGAGCATACTTGCCCAACCAACCATACAATTGGGTGGGATAATTCTAAAATTATCACCACTAATCGGCGTTACCACCAGCGCCTTTGTTTGGAGGCTTGGCACATTAACTCCGCCCACGCTCCTTTAAATCGTGACGATGGCGGTCTGCTTCCTAACGCTTATTTACACCTCGTCAGAAAAAAGGCCGCTGATTAGTGATCATATAAAAGGACCTCTTGTTGCAGCGTTTAGATCACCCCTGATGAAGGCACTAGACAGGAGTGTCGAAACGTTGGGTCTATTAATTGTAACTTCTTCGGTTACATTCATTAAATCTGCAAACCAGTGTAGCATCAAACTATGACAAATGTACCAGTAAGTGAAGTATTTTTCATTTTTCCTTCAACAGATTTTGGTTCAGCAGCTTTGGCAGCTCCAGCAATAGAATCATTTCTATTTTACTATCTAGTTTCGAAGTGACTAAGCGATTGTACGCCAGGTGCTCAAAGCAAAGTTACCACTAAGATGTGAAGGATAAAGCAGTGGAATGCAATGGAGATTTGAGAAATGTTTCTCTTGATAACTACTTCACTAGTCACAGACGAATTCATCAAATTAGCACTGTTAACATGCAAGGCAAGTTATTTGAGATCTTCACCACAGAAGTGGAAACGTTATCCACCATGTAACTCATGGCGCTGCTGGGAAGTCGTTTTGATTAAGAAAATGTATGGGAAGTAGCTCTCCCCTTCCCCCTCCTTGTGTTTCCATTTAAGCTACGCGGTATGTATTTCCATTCGTTAATGCAGTGTTTGCATGTTTCAGTTTCTATGTATATGTCTGCTGAGTCCGCCGGAGTTTTAAAAGTAGTTAACAATAGACTATTTACGTCAACCATGATTATTGTTCTAGCCTCGATCCTAGACTAGCGTGGACCAATAGTATTCGCACAATTACAGTCTTTTCCAGAAAAAACATCTGCGTCAGAGTTCTTAGAAAATTCGCTTCAATTTTGTCTACGCAGATACTGCGTGAAGGGAAATTTTGTGAAAAAGCCAAAAGGAAGAAGACCTGTGTTGTTATTTCTTCTTCTTATCTTTCGAGGTAAGTAAATTTTTCATACCAAGAGTATTTCTTCTCTGTCGAGCGTGAGCAAGACAAGCATTGTGCTAAAGATGAGATGATTCCCGACGGCAGCTGCATGGCAGCTTCTCTTTTCAAAGTTCTTAGCAATGCTTAAGAAACAAAAAGGAAGAAGACCTGTGTTGTTATTTCTTCTTCTTATCTTTGGAGGTAAGTGAAGACGTCAAACCTGGAGCATTTCTTTTCTGTCGGGCGTTGGCAAGACAAGTATTATTGCTAAAGGTGAGATGCAATCGACTTGATTGTTAGTCATCCAGCGAAGATGACGCGTTAGTAGAAGTTTCTAGTTATTACCGATATGTATTAAAAATAGTTGGCTATTGTTCAATTCAAACTAGTTCAATGGGTCGCCATAGGTTTTGCCTCGACCACCATGTTTCAGTTTCTACACTGCAATACTTAAAAAATTCAAAGCGATCGAATAGTACTGCCTCAAAGAATGATATTAACCAGAAATTTGCATGGTTTCATTTGATAAGTGTTATTATTGAGGCCTTTGCAAGAGCCTCGTCGAGTGAAGTCGAGATTTATCGGGGTATGAAAGGTTCGTATTTATTTTTTGTCTCATTTTTGAGTTAAAACGTGTTCTTTCGCTCCTTTTCTCACAACGCACACGCCAGGCAACTTACGTGGCATCACGTACCTTGAAAACAACGTCCAAAGTCCAATCAGAACATGCCCAATCATTGTACTTCATGAACATCAGGCAATTTTTCACGTGCTTGAATTGTATATTCTACCAATCAAATTCCATTTTTCTTCATAAGACTTCGCTCCATCACATGCGCTTTCCTTATAAACAACCTGCATTCTATCACGTATTTTAACAGCATTATCCAACACCACCAAAAAAAATATTATCGAGGCCTTTGCAAGAGCCTCGTCGAGTGAAGTCGAGATTTATCGGGATATGAAAGGTTCGTATTTATTTTTTATTGTATCATTTTTGAATTAAAACGCGTTCTTCCGCACCTTTTCTCACAACGCACACGCCAAACAACTTATATTGCATTACGAAACATGAAAACGACGTCCAAAGTCCGGTCAAAACATACCCAATCATTGCACTTCATGAACATGAGGCAATTTTTCACGTGCTTGAATTGTATTCTACCGATCAAATTCTATTTTTCCGCATTAGGGACCGCTCCATCACATGCGCTTTCCTTACAAACAACCTGCATTCTATCCCGTATTCTAACAGCATAACACGAATAAAATTGGCTTTTAGCTACCTTGGAATTAACCCAATCGTGTGTTAATTCCTTGTAAACAACGTGCATTTTATCACGTATTTCACACACAGAGGGCAAAGTCCAGATAGGCAAAAACCAATCGAGGAGCCCTCTTTGAAATATTATTCTTTCCTCTTGCTCAGTGTATCTTCCCTTATACAAGAACACGATATATCTTTGGCTAGGGTCTATTGAAGATACCACAGTTTTAGTTTGCGTTTCGCAGTAAAATTATGTGGAATTATATTTTTGAGGCGACTGACTGTAGACGAATGATTCATTCTTGCTGTTCATTCGATTCCATAGTGGCAAACAGTGGGTAAATTAACATTAGGAAACGTACCACACTATTTATCGGACAGTGATTTTTGCACTCGAACAACCACGACTAGGTGTCCAGCTGAAATTATGTGCAGATATCTCATTTTGATTGATCATTAATTTTCAGTAAAATGGCGTCTGTTGTAAAGTACATCGTCGTGTTGGCCATGTTTATCCAGGTTGCCCAGTCGGGACCAGTGAGCTATGGAGTTTGCGTGGCAGGATGTTACTCAGCCTTGGGAGCCTGTGTGGCTGCTGTTGGAGGTGTGACAGGCCCAGCTGCTGTTGTGGCTTGTAATACTATTTTCGGTTGCTGTGTGGCTGGATGTTCCCCTGCTGCTGTTGTACCTGTAATTTAGTCAGAGAGGGGGATTGACATTTTCTTTATTTGCCTGAAAAAACATTTCTATGTTGCGTTTGGTTTATGGTTTTAGCTTGGCTTGTTAGATCTGCTGGAACATTATTCCATGATAATGCTGTAGGGAATACTTTAAACGTTAAGAGGGGATTATTTTAAGTAGAGTTTCCTAAATCAGAGCAATTTAAAGTAACACGTCTACGAAATTGTTGAGTATTGTAAACCAAAGTTAGACAAGTATTTTATGTGGGTTTGATGTTTCTGTACAACTTGCTGATTAAACAACTAGAAGCGTGTGAATATCATTTTATTTTATGCACAATTGGACATGGTGACGTTACCTTTACTCATGATGACTTTTGATTCGGTCTACAAATTCGTATAAGGATAGTTTTAACACAGCTCAGACAACCTGATAGATATTCGTTTGGAAACATATCAAATGCAGTGGACTGGTCACATTTTCAAATGTAACAAACTTCATATTTTTTATTCATTTGGTGTTCAAAGCACTCTTCCTGGCCTTTTGTTCGTATACGACTTTGTTGTTATTGTACATCTCAAGCAGTGTGTGATCAGCGGAATTCGCCAACTCAGGACGAATGAGAAGAGCGAATACTCCACTCAAAACATCTTGAACACATCGGGTTGGTAACCAGCTCTCTTCGGTCAAAAATCCCAGACACACTTGACCATTTGACGGGCTAACATTCACGTGATATATCGGAGACAGAAAACGAACCTGAGGTTAGAAAACAAAATGGCTGTCACGTATTTAGAACAACAAAGAACCGCTTTCCGATGATTACGTCAAATTTGATATCCTCGAATTCTTGACACTTTCCCTATACAAAAACATGAAAACTACGAAAGGAGCAAGTTGAATTCAGCGAATTTTGTATAAACCGTTAGGGCATATTTTCGACAATTGAATTTAGATATCAACAAAATATTTATCTATTCCAGACAATTTTTCTTCATTTAACACCATTTATACTGATAAAGAAAGCGTTTAAGAATGTTCAGAATTACTTACCGACGGAGGTCCAAGAGGATAATTTTCACTGGGCAATGGTCAAATCATTAGTCAAGGATGCTAAGTTGGTGAAAAGTCTTAATCGGGACCCCTTGTCTTGGCTTAAGCCATTGAATTTGACTCAACCACATTCACGGTTGCGAATTCGTTGAAACACTACTACGAAAAAACGTCTTCTAAATTGTGGTTGATAAATTAAACACTAACATCTCATGATTGCTTTAAGTTATTAGGGTGTGGTTTTCTACCCTAAACAACTGTCAGGACCGTCTTATAGGTAAATGGACTTGTGAATACTTATAGAAGATCGAAAAAGAGAGATTTCACAGAATGGTTGGAGGAAAAGTTGCTGCATTTCGCGAATTGCGTTTTTTTTGCAGTTCAACAAGCCACATAGACTCATCTGGCTTTGTCATATGTTAATAGAATGAAAATGGTCGGTTTCCCTACTTTACCTATCTTGAAGAGACGTCGGGTTTTGGGGGCGTTTTTTGAACGCCAAGAGAACTTATGGTCTCGTTCACCTATCCTCCCAATAAATTTTATGTTAAATGCGAGAGAAAAATCTCAAGTTTTTGGCTGCATGGTGTTTGTCAGATACAAGGTCCGCTTAATTCAGTTTTTTTCTTTTTGCTCAACACGTTGCATTTAAGAAAGAAGCTAGTGAGGATACGGTAAATAAACTTGAACTTTAAACAGTCCTCCTGAAAATTAAAGACAAAAGACATGTTGTTAATATTAAGAAGGTTTAAGAGAAGCATGAAAAAATCTAACATGCTTACCAAATGAACAAGGGTCTAACCTGACTGATATAATATTTTGAAAATAATATGAGATTGAGTTGATTTTGCTTCACTTCGATCTGTGATTGGTCTAATTAAATCCAAAATCAGCCTCCAGTGTCCAAATCTAAATTCGGCCAGTAGTGTCCAAATTAGAAACCTCGCGCCAGTCTCCCAGCCAATCAGATGGAAAGCTAAAAGTAATCTCGCCTTGGTCGCTCCCGTTATGACCAGTTACAGCTCTTACTTTGCACTACCAGAGTTCTTTTTGGCTAGGTTCTTTGGCCCAGATTGACCGTCGTTATCCCTCGGGTTTCGACTGGTTTTAGGACACCAGATCGACAAGTGCTCTATCCCAGCTCGTCAGATGCAGATAAGCTTAGTCTATGAGCTTCTGGAGGAGTTTGGTAGGCGATGTCTGATAATTATCGATAGAGTGACGTTAATATGATCAAAACAGTAAGTCAGGACAAAATAAGATGTCACAAGTAATCAATGAGAAATAGAGATCAAGAAAAATTCCTGAGATGCATGAGCTACTAAGTTTCGATTTCGATCATTTTTGCCTCTGATTGGTAGAGAAGGTGGCTTTCTTTCGACCATTCACAGAGCTCAGTAAAGCAAACGAAAGCAAAAGTAATGCTCTACAGCATTTCTTTCCGGATAATTACTTTGAGTTAAATTTAAATTTCAACTTGAAATCAATTCGTAATAAGAAATGAAACGGAAATTTTTAAATCGAGGATAAGTCAGTTGTAGTTAGGTGGTCAGTTACCATCATAATAGGAGTCTTTAGGTCCCGGAACAACAGCCTCCCATAGCTGGAGACTGTCAGATGGAAGTGTCACTTCGATTCCATGAGGCTTCGTGGACTGCAGTTGTTTTAGCTCCTTCTGCACCCTATTTTACAGATGATAATTTTAGCTCCTCAAAGTAGTTTTTATTAATTTATTACGATGTATTAAAATGTTTAACAGCTGAGTTTATTCTACGAGAGCTAACTATTAAGACGAATTAAATAAATATTTAATCACCTGCGTATTCAATTCGACTTTAAGACTTAGAAAACGAAAGAAAGCCAAGAGAAACTTATAGGAATGTTCATTGACTCAAACGAATAAGGAGACAGTCATCAACATTCTACTAGTGAATGGCTTTCTTTCTCCCTCGCGGAGACCGCACATGCTAAGGCTTTTCGGGTTGGTAAATACCGCTGGCCAAGAGAAGTCTAAACCTTTCGTGAAGAAACAGAACCTCTTACGATACTTACACCTACCCTTCCCTCCCCCCACCAGAAAGCTTTCTTCGTTTCTCTCGACTCAGCGGAATGTTTTGGAAAGTCACGCGACTCTTACTGTAAATAATCATATTTGAGGACGATTGTAAAAGAGTGATTCGCCAAGAGTACTCGATGCACTCTAGTTATTCTGTGGTGCGTTAATTAAGCGTTACAGACAAAAAGATCTTGTTTGCTTCGCATATGTAAATCGTACATTTTCATGTTGGAGCAATGGAAGCATCTTACGTTATTCCATTTTATCTGAAATTTTCAAATCAACCTCTATAAATAAATGACTAAATACTAGATGTAGTGAACCTCTTACCTTGAGACAAAATCTCTTCTTAGGCTCATTGTAAGTGCGCGGAAGTCTCGCCTTATCGCTACAAAACGCCGTAGAATATTAATGGTTCGATGGAGCTGCCAGGGAAATTTCCCTCTTATTGTTTGAAAGGACAAAGTCTGTTTTGTTTTCTGGGAAATTCCCTTTGCTAACAGTCACGGAGGGGGGGGGGGGCGGGGGGAGGGGGGTCAGTACTCTCACTGGCATATTCCTTCTTAACATAGTATGACTTTTTGCGTATTTCGTCAGGAAGGAGTACTCCACATTTAATTCACTAAAAGCTGTTTTAGCTTGATCACAGCAATTCATAAAATGGACAATTTGTCTTCGATGGCATTTACCCCTAACAACAACTTCAAATTCAACTTTCCATGCGGTGTTTCCTCCCCCTGATTGGAGACCCAAAAAATTCTTGCACAGTCATGGTTTAGTACAGATGTCATTTCCATAAAAGGAGCGATAACAACCTTTCCTTTGTTAAAGTAGTTGAGTCCCGGTGTTTTCCGTGAAAGTGTTGTGGTTATTTTCTTAAAAATCTGACAAGTCGTCATGTAACTTTTCTAAAAGCGTGCAGAAGCAATTATTAAACGACCATTTAAAATAATTTAGATGAATTAGCCGTGAACACGAGCCAAAGCAGCGTTTAACCTTATGAATTTCGAATGTTTTTTCTGAGGAAACATTTGAAAAACTAGTCAGGGACTTTCCCTTGAAATGACGTCACTAGTTTCAGTTTCATATCTAGTCGACACAGAATTCTGAGGTGAGTTGGTGGAGTAGATCGCTTTGGATTCAGTCCGCTGTTTGCGAGCCAAGAAAGATACGATCAAAGATTTCCTGTGGCTTGATTCAACCTTACATTCGCTGGGCCTAGGTTGCCGTGGGAAATTTTGTGTACTTCAGCAGAAATTATTTTCCCTTCAAACTCCTCCACAGAAGAATGGGACCGAAGATCATACAAGTATTTGTAAACGGTTTAGAAGGAAGGACAACCACCATTAACATTGAAGAGGTACACCTTTGAGCTTAATATCCTTTTTTGTAGTCAGTCGACACAAACAAATTTAGAAATGCCAACGAACTTTATCCATTTTGTTCATTCTATGCTTACTGGCGAGGAAACCCTGCTCAAACTGCCGGACGTCATTCTTGTTCCCAGAGTGCTCTTCTCTCGGGCAGAATGGCTGACGTCACACATGTAATGCTCTCTTTTTGTCACGTATGTGTGATAAGTGTTAATGAAGTCGGCATTTTTTTAGATAATGTGTCGGCTGAAATGGTTTAGTTTTACATAAATTTTTATTTAATTTTATTATAAAGAGACAATGCAAGTCCGTTCTTTTTTTATTTGTGGATAAGTCACTTGGTTTTTTATTATTTTTTTTTTTGTTGTTGTTTTGAATTGAAAAAATCATTACTACCATTTTCATTATCGTTATTACTATTGTTGTCATAATTTTTATTGATAATGTTACCGTTATTATCATTTCTTTTACTGTTTTCATTTTAGTCAGAGTGACATCAGTATTGGGATTTTGCATATTGAGTAAGTTAGGTAGCAAAATTTATACAGTCACAAGGCATCTTATTATGTTTTTAGGATGCAACGATTGCGAGATTATATGGGTTGCTGAAAGAACGGAATGGTATAGCAGTTGATGAACAACGCTTGATATTCGGTGGAAAGGAAATCAGGATCACAGATGAAAACAATAAGCAGATTCATCTGTCAACGTACGGAATAGAAAAACACTCCACATTGTATCTTGTTTTACGTTTGCGTGGTGGGTCTCAGAAAGAGCTAGATGATGATGTGGAACTTAGTGATGCCCCAGATATGATCACGTGGGATGATGATCCGGATAACAAAAGAGCCAAGATGCCTTGCGGGCACGCTATCAGTAAGTTATTTGAGGATAAACCCTTTCATTCCCAAAGGATTTTGGGATCGCCACGGGGCAAACTATGCAAATTTCCATAAAGGAATGTGTGGCAAAAAGTTGTTTAGGCGTCCAAAAAAATGATTTTTGAGAGAATTCAGCGTTTTTTTTTTGCAGTCGTTTTATCAGAAAATGATTTAATCAATGTTGATGTGGGGACAGTGTAAGTTTTTGTGTAAATATCAATGAAATATGTGTTAAAATCTACTGATAAAGTTCTCTCCTCGCATAAGGTTTATTGTGATATCGACATCTCGTCTCGAAACATCACAAAGTTACGCATAAATCAAAGGAAATTACCCCATAAAGTATTTTCAGTTGAATTTATGTGTGTACAGCCATTTTTAATACTAGCTGACGTCTTCAATACACAAATTATGGCTTCCGGAAATTTACCTCCTCAAAGGAGAGAAGTCTTTGTTAGAGGAGATGAAAATTGTTTTTACCGAGCTATTGCTCTCTGAAATGATGAAATAAGTGATGAGAAACATGAAGAAATCCACACGTTAAGTTCTAGTTTGATAGAGAGAATTCGGAAGGTGTTTGAGCCGCTACTCTTCTCTTCAAACTCTGTGGAGGATCATGAAAAGAACAGCAAAATAACGGGATTTTGGGCTGAAACTGTGGAAATCTTCAGCTGTGCATCGCTCCTCAATTGACCCATTTGCACCTTCTCATCTTCGCAGAAAAACTGATACACCTTTTAAGCGATTATGAACACTGATTTGTTTCCATCGATCACAAAAAAGAAGTGCAGGTGCCCAATCACTCTAATGTATCATGATGAGTATGCTCAAGCAAATCGTTTAAATCTCCTTCTGCCTATAGGTAGCTGTTTCAGTGCTCCTCTGCAAGAGAATACAGCATCCTCTGTTTCAATAGATTTAGAAAACAGTGTTAATTTATATGTCAAAGCTGAGAAACAAACATCACAAACTCATCCTTCCTTCAAATCACCTTCAATCAAAGCTACAGAATCCAAGCAACCTGGTCAAGATCTAGCTTCTTTACAATTACATTGTCTTCATACTTTAAAACAACTATGAAAAAGCCGACTCAATCTCCAGAAGCTTCCAGTGACAAACAAACCTCCTCTGTGAAACAGCTAAATCCTTTGAAATGTACTAAACCTTCTGCTCTCCAACAACCATCTTTTTCTATTGTGATCAGTTCCCAATCATCTACAGACAAAACTGCATGCACCACTACTAAGCAACCACCTTCAAAACAAGCCATTGCAGCTACGTCTACTAGTCCCAACTTTGACCAAATGGATGTGAAACAAATTAAAGCATTTATCTTATTCAGCTAGCTAAAGCAGTTGCTTTTATGGACCTTCCCACTGATCCTGACTTTACTAATGGACATTTTAAATCATCTAATTATGAGCAAAACTGACAACGTTAAAAGCATGTTATCCTCCTGGTGCTCATTTGAAGAGTATAATCTATGTATAAATGGCCATGTTCAGAGCTTGGAGTAAATGTTACAAAGGACCTTGATGGCAGTATTTTTTTGTGTGTTTGTAGCTAGAGTTATACTAACTCAGAAAGAAAAAACTCAAGAAGGTGATAAACTTAACAGGCTCTGGTTTGTTTTGGGCTTAACTGGGTCTATGTATTCTGCATTCTGTAGGTGCAAGGGTGGAGCTGATCAAGGATGCAGACATTAAGAGGCGCAACTTTGTTTGAACTTGATGATTTTCTTTCAAATCATAGGAAGTCTGTCACCTCTATGTCTGCATAGTGGAACCCCAAGCAAACACCTACTCAAAAACCCGTCCCTATGTCTAAAATGAAAGTTTCCAAAAGCTCTTTGATGAAAAAGAAAAAAAAAATAACATCATATGATGATTCCTGGATTGATTCCGTTGATTCTAGACCCATCAAAGGTCGAAAGGAAATAACTCGTATAGAAAAATTGAATTTGCTAAGAAACTTAGAAAAATTGATCTTTGTTCTGGTATTCTTGATTTTTTTCCGGTTTCTCCAAACTATGATGAAAATGAAAATTTTTCTTCACATCCTGATTATAATATATCTCACCTGACCATATTATCTCAAGCCAAGAATTATGTTAAGACAGATTTAATAAGCTATCAGAGAACAACCTTTCAAATTTTGCCAATGAATTTCTAAAAGCCTTCACCTTTTCAGACAATAATAGAATGGTTATGAAGAAAACAACCATGGGACAACACAAAAACAAAACTTGCATGAGATGAGACACCTTTTAGTTATGGGGAACAAAATAAAATCTCTCTACAGCCAACAAAAACTTTAGAAAAGATCCTCATACTGATGTATCACTCACTGTTAATAATTACACTGAACCAAAAGAATTTAAAGAAAACCAAGTGTTTCCTTAAGCCATAGAACATGGTATAAAGAGGAAAATGCAAAATTTTACTACTCAAAATTCAGTGAAAAACAGCGTTCTTCATCCGATCTTCAGAAGCCAGGTCTCCTCATTAGTAGCAGTTATTTTTGGATAGGAGCAAGTCTAGATGATATTAGAAAATGTCTGTGATGGAAGAATGATTAACATTTGCTGTTGATTTTTATTGTTTTCAAAGCTCCAGTATCTCTGACCATTTACTGTCGCAGCCTCCTTGATGCAGGTCGATCGCGATTTCTGTGTCCATACATCAGCCAAGATACTACCCCAGTGTACTGTGGCAAAGAATGGGACTATGCAGTTGTTAGACGCTTGGCTGTTTTGACAGATTCAGAAAAAAAGGAGTTTGAAACAAAGATCTCCAAGAATCATCTGATCAAGGCCATGGGTGTTCAAGAATGTCCCAACTGCAAGTCTTTGGTGGAACGAATCAACAAAAAAGATGTGCGATTGACTTGTTCTTTTTGTGAAAAGAAACTACATAAAGCTTTCCAGTTCTGTTGGCACTGTTTGCATGAGTGGGTCGATAGATCCAGCACAACAAACTGTGGTAGGCATAGTTTAGGTTGTGAAACTCTCTTCCGTTGGAAGGAATAAAGAGAAACACTTCAAATCTCAGTTCACTAGCATGTATGCCTCTCTGGAATAAAAGAGATCGGGAAAGTCAGGACATTATTCTTTCACTCATAGTTCATGAAATAATGTGTTTAAGTTATCTTGGATTTTGAGTCACATCTTAGGTTTTATGAATGTTAACAAGTAATCATCAACAAATTAGCTAGCTGGCAAGAAAAGTGTCCTAAGCCATAAGGCTCACCACGCTTATTGTGATTGGTTCAGTCTTGGACACCTTAACAACACCTAGCCCACTTGGCTTTGTTTCACTACCTTACCACTCTTCCACTGCATGATGTTTTTCCTTCTCCCTTTCTACTATTCTCTGTAATTTTTGTTTGTTAGTTTTCTTTTCAAAATCATCTAATTTCTCTATGTTGGTATTGTTTAAACCAGTAATTTCTGTACCATTTAATTATCAGGAAATGCGGTTTGTGCTGGAGAAGACAAACGTCTGAAGATTTTACGTAACTGCTCTAAGAAGGAAATTGTTGGAGTAGCAGGATGTCCCTCCCTTCGTGCATGCATCTCATGTGGTATGCTAATTGAGCATGTGAAGGCCTGTAAGCACATGACCTGTCGATGTGGCAAAGAATTCTGCTTCATCTGCTTGAAGCCCAAAGAGAAAAAGGGCTGGAAGTGTGGGAATTTCAACCAGGCCTGTGATGTAGCACCAGTACAGACCATGATTCCCGGAGTTTAAACTTGTTGCTATTTGCAAAATAAATTACCTTTACTGGGAACCTGAAAATTTAGTCCGAGATTATCAACACTAATACCTCTGAAAAGCTCTGAAGATTTCAGTCGCCCTTTACCGCTTGTAGCATCTAATCTAGCAAACGACACTAGGGTCTGTCCACAATTCCAGTATAACTTAGGCTTGTGGTCTTTAAATTACATGTAAGAGATAAGGGAATAACATTTTGTGGAGAGTGATGAACTTACAATTTTGGGTTGTTGTCCTTCAGTGTGCGATACAATACCAGAATGAAACCGTTTACTACCGGAATGCATATAGAATGTTCCATCATGACTAATAATTAACTTGTACTGTGTGATAACTGCTGAATTGAGGAAGAATTATTTGCTCTTATAACTAGATTTGGAACATTTTTTTACTCAGTTTTTGTTTCAGTACAGTTCAACTCCAGATTTAAAGTTGATTGTTTGATAAGTTTTTAACCTGAAATAAATGTATTGAGTGAGATGAGTTGGAAACAGTGCTTTTGTTCTAGAGCTTTACCAGTTTAAATTTTACAGTTCTGTATACTGTATGGCATATAAACTGGCTGAGACCAATTGTGCAAATTGATGAATCAAGAAGCGCATATGAGTAATAAGACTGGTCTAGCCCAATCACAAATCAAATATGTAAGTGCATTTGAACTCCCTTTGTCTTACAGTCATAACCGTACCAACTTTCTCAATAGGTACTCTAATCTGATTAGTCCATACTCATGTTTAAGAGCAGCTTACACTATCTTGATGAATTGACTGACTGAAAGACCAATCTTCCAACCAACCAACAGTGCCACCCACTGTATAATGATCTTGAAAAACTGTTTAACTGATCAACTCTCGAACAAGCCGACATGGGTGACAAATTGGGAGATGAAGGGTAAGTGTGAACTGCCAAATGACAATCTAAGGAGTTTACAAAATGATTCCAATTTTCACCCATGCTGGAAATCAAGGCTGACTCAAGGCTTTAAACTGAAATATTTATTAACATTGTTTAAACATCAGTTTCTGAGTTTCTTTCAGTCTAAGACACTAAGCTAAGATTGTAGAGTACAAGCTGTAGCTTAGAAAAAAATATGTTTAGGTAGCTTGACTGATGGGTACCAAAAAGCTAGCACATTATCTTCACTACACATGTTCCTAGCCTTTTCGTCAAGGTAGTCGTTTCTTTCGAAAGAGAAATACAATCGTTTGTCTCATGATGTGGTCACTTATATTAGAATGTGGATCCCGATGTTTCCTTCTATGGATAGCGATGTTTTCATTTTTGTTACCCTCTGTTTCCTGGAACCTTTTGCCCATTCATCACTTTAAGAAAACTCGCAGTATCCAGTCGAAACGTCGCTGTCCTCATCCAAAGTGACCACATCGTGGGTCAAACTATTGCATTTCTCTCTTAAAAGTGTTATTTACTACAATGACTAACCAAAATCAATTTTACTATATAGTCGTTTCTCATCTTTTAAATCAACACTTGATCAAACAAGTTTAGAAAAAACAAGCTTAACTAGCAGCTTCTTTGGACATATCTTCCTCACTCCTAAAAAATTTATTTTCCACCTCATTGGACTCACTTTGTTGTTTGTCATGAACATCGAACGCTCTGTAAACATCGTCATTGCTTTCAAAATCTCCTTTCTTCCTTGGTAACAGGTGGACATGGACATGTTCCACTGTTTGTCCTGCTTCGGGTCCATCTTGGATCGCTATCGAGAGTGAGGTCGCCCCATACTCTTTCTCAATAACACGAGCAATTTTTTGTGTGCTAACGAACAAGTCCATGACTTCTTCCTCTGTTAAGTCATAAAATCTCTTTACAAAACGAATAGGAGACACAAGAACATGTCCAGGGAGGACTATCTTTCTATTCACGAAAGCAAATGATAATTTGGAGCAGAGTAACACCTATGAAGGCTGGAGAACAATCCGTCTAAATATTGGAACGTTTTGGCAGCCATGTTGAATAAGGAAGTGACGTAACCGCTGACTCGTGTGCGGGCGTCAGTAGGCACATGGAATAACATGGCGGTATCCAAAACAACAGAGGAAGGGGTAAAGCGTAAAAGTATCCCTCGCGGAAAACCAAAGTCCGGAAGGGTTTGGAAGAGTGAGAAGAAAAATTAAGCTAGGGTTAAATGTCTTTTTTAGGTCAACATTGCGACCAAACCTTTATAGCAAAGATCAAAATTCACTCTTTACTTGACAACGTCAATAGTTTGGAACAAACGACATATACGCCGAATCGGATGCGAACTGGACTTTCTTTTTATCACATCAGATTTTATGATGAGGTCTTTTTTAAGTTGTTGATTCGCAAGACTACGGGAGATAAAATCCCCTCTGAACGTCTTTAACAGTGATGATGGTGGCTAAAAATAAGGATTGTTATGTGATATCCTTTGACGTGCTGCAATATTGACTGAACAATATTTTTAATAACGTTGTAATATTCCAATTATGAGCCATCTATGTGCTTAAAGGAATGTGACTGGAAAATAGTGTTCACTTGATCACAGTCGGTGACTAAGGATTATTGTGTAAATAGGAGTGATTTCTGTATAACTCCATCATGGAGTATATACAGTATGATACTATCCTAAAACAAAGCCGTACTCCCTAATAAGCTAATCTATAGTTTCGCCGTTTTTTTCTTTTTCCAAGAACTGCAGGCATAATAGAGTATGGGGCTGTCCAGAAATCTTGCTTGTGAAAGTCAAATTTGCACTTAATTGTAAAATCTTGGCCTTAAAGTGAGTGATGCCATTTATTGTAATTTAGGCATGAGCACTTTTATTTTCAAGTTTCATTTTGTGAAACCACCTATCTCTGAAGTGACAGGAAGTAAAGTTCTCAACTGTAAAACTTCTGCTTTGTAAAAACCATTGACATAGGCTCTGGGGACATTACAAAGAATATGGCTCATTTTCCCAGTTCTATTATTAATATAATTTTCAGAGACAATTATTTGACACTCATGGGTCAATGGGCTTACAATTCATTCAAGCACCATTGGTGTGAGCGCAATCTGGGGTCAAGTGGAGAATTTTACTCTGGTTGCAGGGGTAGAGAACACCTATTCTCAATTGTGCTGTATTCCCATGTCTTGGACTCTGAATTTTAAGCTGTACATCTGCATTGTTTATCATTAGCCTATATGAAAATTTAATTATCACAGACTTTAGAAACATCAGGCTGATGTCTTGATTGGTAATTTGTGCAAAGCAATCTTAGAAGACCAAATTGTTAGTTGTACTGTAGCAATATTATGATAACGATGATGATAATGATAGTAATGCAGTGGTGATAAGAGTGATAATGATGATGATAATGATACTAATATTGTTGAAGCCAATGATGTTATCCACATGCCTGTGATCAGCAGCTAAGAGTAGAACCACCTAGCAATTGCTCATATGCATGATGACCCCAGTTGATGAAAATTTACCCCCAAACTTCATTTCCATCTAGATTTTCACCAATTTTTGCCACTTTCTTGTTGTTTTCATATGGGTATTCTTTTGATTTGAGTGTTTTGGGAAAACCTTCCCTTTAAAATTTGCTTGTCTGTACCTTGAAAGCGACACATTGAGGTGAAATTAGGTATTGTGATGTAAACATGCCTTACGCCTTTTGAAGACATTTAAATCTGATGATAACAAATTTATGATTTAAAATTAGGAATCAATCAACAGAAATAAAATTGTGAAGTCTATTATAATATACTGTTTACTCAACCATGATAATTATTCATGCCTCAATCCCAGGTGCACTAATTTAAATATTTGTATTCTTTCCTAGAAAACAAATATCCGTCAGAGTTCTTAGAAGCGCCACTTAAATTTTGACTACGCAGAAGCTGTGTGCAGGGAAATTTTCTGAGGAAAACCGAAAGGAAAAAGACCTGTGTTGTCATTTGTTCTTCTTATCTTTGGAGGTAGGTAAAGATCTCATACCATGAGCATTTCTTCTCTGTCGGGCGTTGACGAGACATGTATTGTACTATAGATAAGATGTAATTAGCTTGTTTGTTCGTCATCCAGCTCAGGTGTTGTGGTCTCGATGAAAGGTATAAAGTCATAGCGATGTATTTTGCAGCATCTAAAGCTTTGAATTCGATACCGTTTGGATTGGTTTCCTGGCGTTAATAGAAGTTTCGAGTAATTGCTGACGCATGACGAGCTTTGCGTCGGAAAAAAATTTTATGCAAATTAGCTGGCTGCACATTGAATGTGCAGCCAGCTAATTTGCATAAGTAATTCAAGCCAAGCAGGTAATTTAGTGTTAATAACTGGGTTGAAAACGTAAATTAGCCACCGTAAAGGGTAAAAAAGCTGACGTTTCGAGCGTTAGCCCTTCGTCAGAGCGATTAGTCGATTAATCGCTCTGACGAAGGGCTAACGCTCGAAACGTCAGCTTTTTTACCCTTTACGGTGGCTAATTTACGTTTTCAACCCAGTTGTTAACACTAAATTACCTGCTATACTCTCCCACCGACGCAGCACCACAGTTTCTTTAGAAACTTACCCTTTATTAATTCAAGCCAAGGTTCGACGCCTCTTGGTGGCACGAGGTGTTCGCTAAACATTCCAGGACATCCGATAATCGCTTCAAAAAAATGTAATTATGCTTCCCTCGAATGAAATGGGAAAAACCGCAACTTTCGATGATTACAATTCTAATCATTTTCAAGATGCAACTCTACTTTGTTCACTCATTTTCCAGAAACAAGAGTCCAGATAAATGTCTCGTACAAACTTAACGGATCTAATTCGAAAAAACCTAAAGGGCGGTACGCTAACCTTATTTTCTCTGTAGAGACAACACGTCTTAAAGAAGACAACAGTAAATCGTTAACACAAGGTCCACGAATATTCCTGACCAAATGTTACAGAAACATATATCAGGAACAATTTAAAACACGTAAAACGAAGGAACTCAAAAATAGCCTAAAAAGCGGCACCGGTAAAGCTGATTTCACCTCCATGATCGAAGACATAGGCCTACGTAAGGTTACCTCCGACAAACCCTTCTTTATACAGGTCATGGTTTTTAACTTTTAAAGTCCAGAAACTGTGTTGACTAGACAATCCAGACAATATACATCGCTTCCAACTGATGGTCTCCCCGTTCGGTCCACAAGCTTCGGCGCAATGCAATTATTCTTATAATGACCATTTATGTGCGAAGGTTTCAGTTTGGAACGGCATTTTTCGCTTTTCCAAAGACATCAGTCTTGTCAAAATCGACTATAACAGGGGAGAAGCTAGTCTAAAACATCGTTATTGCAATTTAGGTCATTGGGAACAAATTCACACGTAAGCGACTGCCGATTTAGGAGGGATAAGAAAAGGTTAAAAATAACCCTCAGGTATACACTACCCAAGAGGGTATAGAAGAGATTAAAACTAACCCTCAGGTATACACTACCCAAGAGGGTTAAGAAGGGATTAAAAATAACCCTCAGGTATACACTACCCAAGAGGGTATAGAAGAGATTAAAAAATAACCCTCAGGTATACACTACCCAAGAGGTTATAGAAGAGATTTAAAAATAACCCTCAGGTATACACTACCCAAGAGGGTATAGAAGAGATTAAAAATAACCCTCAGGTATACGCTACCCAAGAGGGTATAGAAGTGATTAAAAAATAACCCTCAGGCATACACTACCCAAGAGGGTATAGGAGAGATTAAGAATAACCCTCAGGTATACACTACCCAAGAGGGTATAGAAGAGATTAAAAATAACCCTCAGGTATACACTACCCAAGAGGGTATAGAGGAGATTAAAACTAACCCTCAGGTATACGCTACCCAAGAGGGTATAGGAGATATTAAGAATAACCCTCAGGTATACACTACCCAATAGGGTATGCAAGAGATTAAAAATAACCCTCAGGTATACACTACCCAAGAGGGTATAGAGGAGATTAAAAATAACCCTCAGGTATACACTACCCAAGAGGGTATAGAAGAGATTAAAAATAACCCTCAGCTATACACTACCCGAGAGGGTATAGAAGAGATTAAAACTAACCCTCAGGTATACACTACCCAAGAGGGTATAGAAGAGATTAAAACTAACCCTCAGGTATACACTACCCAAGAGGGTATAGAAGAGATTAAAAATAACCCTCAGGTATACACTACCCAAGAGGGTATAGAGGAGATTAAAACTAACCCTCAGGTATACGCTACCCAAGAGGGTATAGAAGAGATTAAAAATAACCCTCAGGTATACACTACCCAAGAGGGTATAGAAGAGATTAAAAATAACCCTCAGGTATACGCTACCCAAGAGGGTATAGAAGAGATTAAAAATAACCCTCAGGTATACACTACCCAAGAGGGTATAGAAGAGATTAAAACTAACCCTCAGGTATACACTACCCAAGAGGGTATAGAGGAGATTAAAACTAACCCTCAGGTATACACTACCCAAGAGGGTATAGAGGAGATTAAAACTAACCCTCAGGTATACGCTACCCAAGAGGGTATAGAAGAGATTAAAACTAACCCTCAGGTATACACTACCCAAGAGGGTATAGAAGTGATTAAAAATAACCCTCAGGTATACACTACCCTATAGGGTATAGAAGAGATTAAAACTAACCCTCAGGTATACACTACCCAAGAGGGTATAGAGGAGATTAAAAATAACCCTCAGGTATACACTACCCAAGAGGGTATAGAAGAGATTAAAACTAACCCTCAGGTATACACTACCCAAGAGGGTATAGAAGAGATTAAAAATAACCCTCAGGTATACACTACCCAAGAGGGTATAGAAGAGATTAAAAAATAACCCTCAGGCATACACTACCCAAGAGGGTATAGGAGAGATTAAGAATAACCCTCGGGTATACACTACCCAAGAGGGTATAGAAGAGATTAAAAATAACCCTCAGGTATACACTACCCAAGAGGGTATAGAGGAGATTAAAACTAACCCTCAGGTATACGCTACCCAAGAGGGTATAGGAGATATTAAGAATAACCCTCAGCTATACACTACCCAAGAGGGTATGCAAGAGATTAAAAATAACCCTCAGGTATACACTACCCAAGAGGGTATAGAAGAGATTAAAAGTAACTCTCAGGTATACACTACCCAAGAGGGTATAGAAGAGATTAAAAATAACCCTCAGGTATACACTACCCAAGAGGGTATAGAGGAGATTAAAAATAACCCTCAGGTATACGCTACCCAAGAGGGTATAGAAGAGATTAAAAATAACCCTCAGGTATACACTACCCAAGAGGGTATAGAAGAGATTAAAACTAACCCTCAGGTATACACTACCCAAGAGGGTATAGAAGATATTAAAAATAACCCTCAGGTATATACTACCCAAGAGGGTATAGAGGAGATTAAAACTAACCCTCAGGTATACACTACCCAAGAGGGTATAGAAGTGATTAAAAATAACGCTCAGGTATACACTACCCAAGAGGGTATAGAAATGATTAAAAATAACCCTCAGGTATACACTACCCAAGAGTATATAGAAGTGATTAAAAATAACCCTCAGGTATACACTACCCAATAGGGTATAGAAGAGATTAAAACTAACCCTCAGGTATACACTACCCAAGAGGGTAAAGAAGAGATTAAAAAAATATAAATATATATATAGAAATATAGCGCCTCCGTAAAATGCATGCTGCGAATTTTTTTCGGGGCCAAAGCTCCTCGCGAGCTCCACGAAAACAGAAGCAGTACTTAAGGATTAGGCCGAAAGTTGTTCGAACACGTCTTGACTAATTGTGGTCCCCTCAAATTCCAATCGAAAAAATGTTTTTTTCGCCCATGAGGGCGCGAAGATTTATCGTTTTCACCCATAGATTGGCTGCTCTTCAATTCTCACTTGCTGAGTCGCCATAATTTTTGGCTCGACCACCTGTGTGGACAGCGATCGGAAATACAAATTTCACAGATTTTCTTTTTCGAAAAATGCAATAAAAAGATAGGTCACCGGGCTTGTTTAAGAGATATGATGGGCTAAACTTACTCTACTTATGCCTGTGTTAGCACTAATCACGCGCGTCATTTCATCGGTTCAAGGTTCATTTTGAGGTCCATGAAAGCAAGGGTTTTTAAAAATATATTTGGAAGAAATCTTAATCGGCAGAAATTCTCGAGCGTATGGAACAATTTGAAATATTTGTGGAAAAATCATGTAATTTCAAACGACATCGACTTAAAACGTTCCTCGAGTCATTGCTTTCAGGGTCTTAATTTGCGTCATCGAGTAACTAGCTTTGGGCAAGCTTTTAGCTTTACTTTTTTTTCCCTTCTAAGATTGTTTTTTCATTTCTCCAATTAAAAGGGAATAATCTGAATACCAACATTATGCAATAAAAAATATAGGCAGAACAAGATGCATTGGGCAATACTCAGGAATCACCTTAACTTGTTTGGGGTGCGTTCCAGTTGGGAGGCGAAGCGACAAGGTCTGGAACCGAGAAACGATGGTCACATTGATCACACAACTTGCAAAGCGGTCAATTCACGGTCTTGTCAGTGGTTTCCCTAAGCGAAGTGGGCCGCCCAAACCTTCATGTGTGAAGTTTTACCGTTGTTTTCTATAACGGTTTGAAATCTTATCGTAGGTTCACTTTAGATTAAGGATACGCTCTTTTCTTTTGCCTATTTGTTGATATTTCTTTGGCGAAGCCTGTTCGAGGATGCGAGGAACCTTAAAAAACGAATCCGAGTTCAGGTGGGAAATGTCTTTGTCGGGAAGTTTAAGTTGCGGCTCAAAGGTCTAAGCTTCGATCAAAATCGTACAAACACCTCCACGAAGTTCATCACTTTAAATGAAGGATTTGTCGAGGAAAGTAATTTTAACTCGTCAAACTCTTCATCTACATCGGCTAGTTATTCAAGTGTGGGGTAGATTTAGTTGCCGTCATTTATCCTGTCTATCCGCTGACAATATTTTACTAATATGCCTTTGCAAGTTGTGAAAACATCGTTTCGATTTAATCTAAGAGAATGTATAGGAAGTTGTTTCCATTTAGGCTACGCGGTATGTCTTTCCACTCGTTAATGCAGTGTTTGCATGTTTCAGTCTCAACACTGCAATGCTTAGAAAATCCAAAGCGATCGAATAGCCATTCCTCAAACCGTGAAGAAGCAGCATGAAAAGTGAAACAGTCGAATTCTATTTAGAAATCATAATTCATGATTGTATAAATTCAGGTTTAGTTATCCACTCACACAAGGTCCCCGTACGAATCACTTGGGCCACTCTCGCTACCTTTTACAGAGACCTAGGGCTATGGGAGCAGATCAGAGCATCATTAGAAATTTGAACAAATCTGAGACTTCGGCACCGAAATTAGATGGGCCAATCTGCTCGCTTTGATCCTACGCAAGAGAAAAAGAGGTCCATAAAGCACGTAAATCACATGATTCATTCTTGCTGTTCATTCGATTCCATAGTGGCAAACGGTGGGTAAATTAACTTTAGGAAAACGCACTACATTATTTATCGGATAGCGATTTTATCCATTCGAACAACCAGGAAAAGGTGTTTAGCTGAAATGATGTTCTTAACATCTCACTGTGACTGATAATTAACTTTCAGCACAAGAACAGCAAAATGGCGTCTGTTGTGAAGTACATTGTCGTGTTGGCCATGTTTATCCAGATTGCCCAGTCGGGACTACTGGCCTATGGAATTTGCCAGACTGGATGTAACACAATCTGGGTAGCCTGTGTGGCTGCTGCTGGTGGTACGGCAGGTGTTTCCACAGGAGGCGCAGCAGTCCCAGCTGCTATTGTGACATGTAATGCTACCCAGGGTACTTGTATGGCCGCTTGTGTAGCTGCTGGTCTTTCACCCACACCTTAGATGAAAGTGACGAGAACTGACCGATTTTTTTTCTCTATAACTCGTAATTGTTTATTATCTAACTTTTTAGGTTGGAAAAAAAACGTATTTAGAGGTGCGTTTCATTTTGACAATCGTAATTTTATATGGAGTACTTTTAAAAGTTGGAGGAGTTGCCTATACCAGTGTATATCGAGCAAAACATCAATATTCCATAACTTGGTTAGTGATTCAGAGCAAAGTTAAAAAACTTCAAGTGTGTAATATCCTATACAACGTACTTGTCAGTGTGTCACAAAAAAAGACCTGAGAAGCAGATTAAAGCATTCATTTCACTCTTTTGTGGTTACATATGAAGACAATTCATTAACAAATGATGATCTCAGTGAATTTATCTCAATTCAGGAAGATTACATCTCAAAAGGAAGAAATAAGCTTTATATGGAACTAACCATCCCTTATTTTAAAAAGAACTATGCAAATAAGTGTCAGCATCAAACGTGGCCAGGATATACTGTTGACCACATTCAAAATTTTGAACAAGAAGGATACGCCAGGGTATTCTTCTAACCTGCTGATGAACACACGGAGGAACAAACAAGTGTTACGGGAAAATTTACTCATTTTCCCGTGTATGTTATTCGGAACATATTTATTCGTAAACTTTCACATTTAACCATTTCCAGTCCTTTCATTTTAATAAATCAAAAATGTATAAAAACCACAGTAGCTTTTAGAATAGATTTTGCTTGTTACTCGCTTTCATTATGCACCTGCATGTCGGTACTTTTGTTATTTGTTACATGGTTTTTTAGGTAAATATAAGTGTTAATGGTCTTTCTGGAAAAATCGGTTTTCATGGTAGTTTGCAGCTGAGTTTATACTCGTAACTTTAATTTCTTTTCATAAGATAGTTTCCACACCAACCTTACATTGGTAAGCAGAAACTTTTAATTGCTTTTCCGTTTTTATTTCCTAAGCTAGGCTGCCGCAATTAAGATAGGTATTGTTTTCTATACCAGAGCTGTAAATTCGCACCTAAGTTTCCTATTTTTAATGGCCTAGAGTTTATTGCATCCGTCTTTTTAATTTTGAAATTCTGTGTAACAATAGCACCTCACACCAGTTAGTTCTTAAGCAAGCACCTTGTACAGCCTTGATCATTACAAACTTGAGTACGCTAGAGGTCATGTCGCTTATTCGCCTGACCTAGAATAAAAGTACTGTGGAACCAAACGCTGTCTCATCCTTGACGTCCGTACAAGTTCACTAGAAGCAGATCTTCGTGTACCAGGGAATCGTGAAGAGTTTCCATTCTCGCTGCCAAGTGGTCTCTACCGAGTTATTTCCCCCAGTTGTTATTGTGCCGTCTGCGAAGATTAAGTTTCCCAGTTTGGGCGCGAAAAACTTATCGTCACACAAGCTGAACAAATCTCAGGTCAAAATTCCATAATCTGGGTCACTTAATAATAATAATAATAACAATAATAAAGAACTTGTAGGTGTCAGGGCAGATAAGATCTTACTAGATATGCAAAAGGCAGTCATCTCAAGTACCCTTAACACTGCACGGAGTTTCAAAGTTCTCACTGCGCAGGACCTATGAACTGGCCAAACTTTTAAACATAACTTTTTGGGTTTCTGATATCATTTGAGAATTTCTTTATTTTACGAATTATTTTAGGCTATGGTAATGACAAGCTACGCGATTGCGCCTTGTCAATATCTTATTTAAGGAGGCATCCCTACGTTTTACTGCCATACAATAATAATAATAATGGCTTATTAGTACTCCACATGGTGGCTCTTCTGTACTAATTCACTAAACAAAAAAATCACACAATTGATAAAATATCCATTGTGGATATAATAAAATAATATAATGGTTGAAATAAATATATGGATAAACAAATAACGTGCAACAAGATGTATAATTACATAAATAATGTATAAATAATATACATAAGTAATGGATAGTATATGTAAAATGGTTTAATATTGATGATGTAAAATTTATGGATAATATAAATACGCGCGTATGAAAGTAATACTGGCATGAGACAAAGTGTACAGGATATATAAGTAGGACTAGAAACTACTTGTTGCCAATGTTATAAAATGATTTCTGCATTTACTGTCGAATACTTTGAGTTCTGTACAATTTTTAATGTCTTGAGGTAGACTGTTAAATAGCATCGCAGCAGAATTTTGTAGTGTTCCAGGAACAGTCGATGGTTGAAGGCGACGCTCACAAGAAGATCTTAGAGCCCCTGCCGCTTTATGTTAGCTTATGTTCGACCAGTTTGAGGCAGGTTGGCCAGCAGTTTTGGTATAAAGCCTTGCATATCGTCCTAGTTATGTGATAGTCTCGACGATAACTAATGGGGAGCCATCCGAGTTTCAAAATGTCCGACATATCCGCATAGTGATTGTAAACAAAACTTGCCACGGCAATAATACACTTATCCAATTCCGATGACTGACTTGGAGACGTACACAAGGACATGAAACAACATGGCGACAAGTTAAAACGTGGCTCCTGAAGTAAACCGAAAAGGACCAAATATTATTATTGGGGTGAGTCATCCACTGTTTCTACCCAGAATAACTTTGAAAGTCAGATAATCATTCAAATAATTTAAAGTGTTTCACTGCTGCCATTAAAAAGCACGTGATACTTTGAGGACATTTTCAACTATTAGTTTGCATCGTATAAGAGGAGATATTATTAGGGGAAAAGTAAAGGATTGGGGAGGTGATAGTATAAATTTCTAAAATCATTTTTGCAACCAACATCATCACTACATAACATCCTTGAGAAAAGCTGAAATGGTGACATATAGACTTCAGAAAGGTAAAAAATGCTCAATTTCCTAATCTGAGTAATACTAAACTTTCTTCTTGCTCCTTCTTGGTCTTTCAATAAGAAAATGGGAAAATGCAAAACACTTAGCAAAAATTTTGAAAAGGAAAAAAGAATTTAACTTCTGATAAAGTTAATTAATTTCCGACCTAAGTCAAAGTTGCTAAATTGTCACACATTATTGGGTTTACGAAACTTTTAGGAGCAGAGAACAGCTAGAACTTGAAAATGAAAAAAAACTGATCATCCTAGCCATTTTGTTGTTATTGAACACGTTCAGCAGAGTCTGGTCAGCAGCATTCTCTGGCTCAGGTTTGATAAGTAGAGCGAACACACCTCTTAATACATCTCTAATACAACAGGTTGGTAACAAGTTCTTCCCAGTCAAGAATCCCAGGCACACGTGACCAGTTGATGGATTCACATTGATGTGATAAATGAGAGACAGGAAACGTACCTGGCATTAAGAAATAAAAAAAAATATAAACTTTGTTCTCATCAATTTCCTTTCACTCCTCTCAAGTATATAGACCTTCTCTTTTAGACCACAAATGTTACCAAATCAGAATACAAGTAGCCAGCTAAGTACTGATCACAAATTTGCTCCTTATCTACCTAACCCTAAAGCTAAAAGAAATAACTTAATTTGATAAATATCTAAATGAGTAGATGTGTTTTCATTTTGTAGCGGCTAACGTGGCACGTAAGCCGCTGCAAAATGAAAACAAATAAGCAGCAAGACCAATTTTTTGTAACTTTTGATTTAATCAGTTTTAAATTTTTCTTAGGGCTTTTGATTTCCAGGCAAGTGTCTCATTTTTTGCTATGTTGTAGTACAGTTTCATATAGATAACCTGTGAAACTGACAGTGAAATTAATTTTAAAATGTCAAAATTCAAGAAGAGAACAAGATCACGAGATAACCAGGTAACTAGTACCTCCTTAGCCATGACAATCAGTCGTTCGCGCTCAAGCATGTAAAATATTTATTTTGAAGTATTACCGTTGGTGTTTAAAGAGGGAAGTTTTCGCTCGAGAGATAAGAAATTAGTTAAAAAAAAAATCCTAGTTCAGGTGGGAAACTAATGTCTTTGTTAAGAAGTGTAAGTTGCGACTCGAAGTCCTAAGCTTCGATAAAAATCATCGGTAGAAATATTGGACAAGATGGCGGCCGTGCTTGCGCATTTCGTCCATAATGGCGTCCAAATAATATAAGAAACTGTATGGAAATTTGTAAAATTTCTAAAATATAACAATTAGGAGCTCATGGTCCCGTCTGCTCTCGATCGAGACATATTCAGTACTGATTCTGCTATTCATCAAACCTCACAGGGACTCGATAAATAAAAACCACTTACTTCCCAAGCCAGTTCTTTTGTCATTGATCATTGACCTAGGTCGCCATACAGTTCTTCAAAATCCGTCGTTCTCCATCCCAAACACTCGCCTATTGCAGGAAAGTGCATCAATAAAGTCAACTGCTCTCGATCGAATTGACTGCTGCAGAGTTCGAAGCGTCCAAATATCCAGTAAATTGTCATTTCCTCCCATCAAAAAAAACTTCCCAACGCGCCAGAATATCCCTTACTTTCCATGTTGAGTAATTGACGAGACGCCATGATGAAAACTATGACTGAAATAGTTAAATACGAGCAACGTTGATCTTTGAATCGTCGGCCATATTTGTTTATGTTCTTGCAGGGAAATAAATTAGTTCTCAGGTCCTTTTCAGAATAAAAATATGCCAGGCATTGAATGCAAATTCAGTAGTCTTGGCGCGAAAATTAAATTAAAGCAAATCAAAATTCTGGCATCATGCCATCGCTCCGCCTCAAAAAATCCTAAAGATTTACTTGCAGGTTTTCTTTCCTTTTTCTTTTCATCAAATAGAAGATCTGCGGTGCTCAAATTGTACAAGTTATGGTACGAAACACTCTGCTTTGCAGATCGAGCCGTGATCGCCGCCATATTGAATTCTCTTGATATTCTATTGTTCTGGAGTGTAATACGATATACCGCTGATAATTGTTAGCGGGCTCGAAATGTCCTTGATTTCTGGCGATGGAAGGGATCGTCGAAGAAAGTAATTTCAACTTGTCAAACCCTTTATCTACATCGGCTAGTTATTCAAGTGTGGGATAGATTCAGTTGCCGCCATTCTTCCTGTCTATCCACTGACAATTTTCAGTGAGACTGCTTGGGAAGTCATTTTGATTTCATTTTAAGAAAATGTATGGGAAGTAGCTCTCCCCTTCCCCCTCCTTGTGTTTCCATTTAAGCTACGCGGTATGTATTTCCATTCGTTAATGCAGCGTTTGCATGTTTCAGTTTCTCTAATGTAATACTTAAAAAATTCAAAGTGGTCGAATAGTACTACCTCGAACCGTAAATAAACAGCATGAAAACTGAGACAGTTGAATTCTATTTCAAAATCATAATTCTTTTCACGGCCGAGTTTTGACAGAAGTAAATTGTCATGCTAAACAGATATGTCCGCTGAGTCCGCTAGAGGTAAGTAGTTAACAATAGACTATTTACGTCAACCATGATTATTGTTCTAGCCTCGATCCTAGAATAGCGTGGATCAATGGTATTTGCAAAACTGCAGTCTTTTTTTAGAAAAAATGTATGCGTCTGAGTTCTTAGAAGCGTCACTTTAATTTTGACCACACAGATACTGTGTCCAGGGAAATTTTGTGAAAAAGCCAAAAGGAAGAAGACTTGTGTTGTTATTTCTTCTTATCTTTGAAGGTAAATAAATTTTTCATACCAAGAATATTTCTTCTCTGTCGAGCGTGAACAAGACAAGTATTGTGCTAAAGATGAGATGATTCCCGACGGCAGCTGCACGATAGCTCCTCTTTGCAAATTGCTGGTTCTATTAGCGCGCACCAATAGGCTCTTTACAGGACTTAATCACGTGCTTGCAGAAAACAAATATTTTTCCGAGTTCTTGGAAGCGTCCCTTCAATTTTGACTATGCAGAAGCTGCGTGAAGGGAAATTTTGTGAAGAAACCAAAAGGAAGAAGACCTGTGTTGTTATTTCTTCTTCTTATCTTTGGAGGTAAGTAAATTTCTCATACCAAGAGTATTTCTTCTCTGTCGAGCGTGAGTAAGACAAGTATTGTGCTAGAGATGAGATGATTCCCGACCGCAGCCTGCCGTAAATGCAACATTTTCCGCCATTGACTATGAGACATCACATGCGCTTTCTTTATAAACAACCTGCATTCTATCACGTATTTTAACAGCATTATCCAACACCACTAAAAAAAAATCACATAAAACCTTTACTCTTGCGAAATGCATTTTGGAATTCCTAGGAATAAGAGGTGTGAATTTTCACGGTAAATTCGGACTGGGAATTCCCAACTATAAAAACTTTGGTTCTAAAAACTTAGAAATTCCTAGAAATTCCCAGAAATTCCAAGTTTATAGCCAAGAGGACTAGGAATTCCTAGGAAAAATTCCCAGCTAAAATCCAAGTATTCAATTAAATCTATTTACAAGCTTATATTTTTGATTGTATATTAAGATCAACATGCAATAATATTAGGATGGAATCAATTTGATTTATTTTTCATTCCTTGAAAATTTCATATGAATCCTCAATCACAGCTATTCATATAAAATAGTCCTAATCAATCATAAAATTTGGTTTGACACAAATTGCAAAAAAAATCTGTTGATTCTTTACCATAAAATGCAATATCTTAAGTTATATTTGTTGCAATAAATACTATCTGTCTAAAAATAGTCTTAAAATGAATCATTTAATTTTGAATGATGATACAAATGGTATTTAACCCTTTCGCTCCCAGAGACAGGCTTTGACTTGATTTTATGTGGTTGTAACTCATTTGGATAAAACTCTTGTGTATGAACATTCATATGTAAGCTGTCAAGCAGCACTTACATGTTTTACTCTTTGTTGATTCTGCATAGTGAAATTCAAAGATTTCTTCTCAAATTTTGACCAAGCACTCTTGGGAGTGAAGGGCTTAATTACAGTTAAGTAGAATTGATTTTTTTGGTAAAAATCTTGTTGTAACTCTAATAATAAATTAGAATGAAGTTATCCTAAACTGCAGACTTAGCCGCTGTTTATCTTTTTTTCCTGGGGTCACAGCTTTCCCTGTTGGCCTTGAATGAGGTTGTCCACAAGAAGCTTGTCCATTTTGTATCTGGATTCCATGAAATCTGAATAAAAAAAAATTAAAAAAAAAAAAAAAAGTTAAAAAAAAAAAAAATATATATATATATATATGAATGTGGGGGTAGAGTCCTCCTTGGCATAAAGTGCCCAATGCTGTGGTAGCAGAGCTAAGTATAAATAAGTTAAAGGATTAAAGATGTGATGCGTCCTCTTTAATTCTGTAACTTATATATATATATATATATATATATATATATATATATATATATATATATACATATATATATTGACACAATTAACCAATTACGACTCTGTAACAATTGCATGTTAAGGCCCCTGAGGAAGGCAAATGCCGAAACGCGTCGGGTCTTGAATAAAGCGTTGAAAACGGAAGCACATTCTCCATTGTGCAAATTATATATATATATATATATATATATATATATATTAAAAGCTCAGACAAGCCTTAGATAGCTATAAGGAAAAGGGCATTCATTGGAATCTCAATTTAACAGAGTGCATAGGGATAGGGAAATCTCTGATATATTGAATGACTTTTATATTGGAGTTAGTACATCTCTCCCATAGATTTTACTAAAAAAAGGGCTGAATACATTATTTTGTTTTTACCAAGGAGGGCTTCTTTGTGTATTATGAATCTTGAATGTTCCCAAATGTGACTAAAGTAATCTTGAACCTTATTGATAGATTTATTTCATGTTATGTAAAGCATAAGCTTTAACTTCTCAACCGTAACACTTTTACTTTGTAAAAACTATTTACACACACCGTGAAGACATTAAAAAGAATAGGACCTCTTTTCCAAGTTTTATCACAAATATGCTTTTTGGAGACACTCAGGAGGCAGTGGCTTACAATTCAAACAAGCACCATTGGTCTGAGAGCAATCTGGGGTCAAGTGGAGAATTTTACTCTCGGTACAGTGGTAGAGAACATCTATTCTCAATCATGCTGTATTATTATGTTTTGGACACTGAATTTCAAGCTGAACATCTGCACTGTTTATCACTAGCCTGTAGGAGAATTAAGTATCTCAGTCTTTGAAGACATCAGGCTGATGTGTTGATTGGTAATTTGTACGAAGCTATCTTAAAAGACCAAATTACAAGTTGTACCATAACAATATTACGACGATGGTAATGATAGTAATACAATGGTAATGAGTGATAATGGTAACATAATGATACTTATAATGTTGATTATAATGATGTTATCCACATGCCTGTGATGATGACCCCAGTCATTGAATATTTACCCCTAAACCAAAAGGGAATACCTTCCCTTTAAAATTTGCCTCTCTGTACCTTGAAAGTGATGCATTGAGGTGAGATTAAGTATTGTCATGTAAATATGCATTGTGCCTTTGGAAGACACCCAAATCTGATGATAACAAATTTACGATGTAAAAAATTAAGAACAAAATTGGGAAGTCTCAATGAACTTTGCACAATTATCACCAGTTTAGGCATTACACAATATCATGTCCACACGATTTTTAAGAAAAGTGTACTGAAATGCTTTGAATCAATTGTATATTTTTGCTTGGGAATTTTCTCAAAGGAAACACTTCCAATGGTAATGAAATACCAGTAACTGATAAAACCAGACAAAATTCTGGGGGCTCTCTGCAATGGAGTAGGGTCCAAAGGGAGAGTGGGGAGAATAGCCAATATCCAGGATGCTCTGAATACCAAAGTAGCCTGTGCAGTGCGGGTGACTGTGAGCTCATTTCATTTCTACCTTTATTTTTTTGTGGAAATCATACTTCTTTGATACACAGTAAACTACCACATACTTGAATCACTTTCAGTTAAGTTGTTTACTTTACCAAAATGAGCAATTTCTGACATTTTTTCTTTGTTTTGGCTAGTTTTTCAGATTAAAAATACAGCAAAAATAAAACGAATGAATAAGAAACAGCTTTGAATGCTTACAACCGGTTGAATTTGTAGACAGGTTCATATATTTATTTCAGACTTGAATTGTGTAAGAGAAATATTTTGCAAAACAATTAATTAGTAACCTTGACAGGAATACCTTTAGGAAAAAGCTGCTGAGTAGTGGACAGATTTATCCTCAGCTGGTGAAAAGCAAGAGAATTTGAGAGAGAAATTGTCAACATGTTCAAGAAACAAATTGAAAAAAAAAATTGCAACATGCATATTTTCTTGTAGAGATTAAAGGAAAAATGTGTGTCTGTTGTTAAATATAAGTATTTATGACTCAGGATTTCAAGAGAACTTTTAATGAAGTCTGTTGGTACTTGGATCATGAAACTGTATATTCCTTTTATACATTGTGGAGAAATGTCTTACAAAAACAAGCCACCCAAAAAGTAAATAAACCCACACTTTTCCCTTTTTCCATGGAGGATCAAAAAACGGACTTAAGAACATGGCAGAAATCAAATTCAATCAGTTAGCTGACTGTATAAGTTAAATTGTGTCCGAAGACAAATGTACCATATATTAAAGTTAAGTTCAGGGTAATTTAGAGACAAGTGTCTACCGTAAACCCACCTACACCGACAAATACCTCGCTTTCGATTCTCACCATCCTATTTGCCATAAGAAGTCTGTAGCCAAAACTTTACTTAGAAGGGCTGACTGTCTACCATCATCACTCGATTCGAAGGCTGAGGAGAGGAAATATGTTTCCAATGTCCTAAAGGCAAATGGCTATACAAAAACTTTTCTCCGTAACTGCCAAAAACCAGTTACAAATAGTAACGCTCTTGATGAAAGGGAACTAGCGACTGGTTTTGCTGTTATTCCTTACATACAGGGTATTACTGAACCCATCAAGAGAATTTTGAATAGCCACAACGTTAAAGTTGCTCAAAAACCTTTTCAGACTTTGGGGCATATTTTCGCCAAACCTAAGGATCCTGTCACGAAAGAACAACGAACCGACGCCATTTATTCTATTCCTTGCAATGACTGTGACAACGAATACACCGGACAGACCAAACGCCAGTTTGGTACAGGGTTAAAAGAGCACCAAAAAGCGGTTTTTCTTTGCAAAAAGGAAAATTCAGCTTTATCGGAGCATACTTGCCTAACCAACCATACAATTAGGTGGGATAATTCTAAAATTATCACCACTAATCGGCGTTACCACCAGCGCCTTTGTTTGGAGGCTTGGCACATTAACTCCGCCCACGCTCCTTTAAATCGTGACGATGGCGGTCTGCTTCCTGACGCTTATTTACACCTCGTCAGAAAAAAGGCCGCTAATTAGTGATCATATAAAAGGACCTCTTGTTGCAGCGTTTAGATCACCCCCTGATGAAGGCACTAGACAGGAGTGTCGAAACGTTGGGTCTATGAATTGTAACTTCTGCGGTTACATTCATTAAATCTGCAAACCAGTGTAGCATCAAACTATGACAAATGTACCAGTAAGTGAAGTATTTTTCATTTTTCCTTCAACAGATTTTGGTTCAGCAGCTTTGGCAGCTCCAGCAATAGAATCATTTCTATTTTACTATCTAGTTTCGAAGTGACTAAGCGATTGTACGCCAGGTGCTCAAAGCAAAGTTACCACTAAGATGTGAAGGATAAAGCAGTGGAATGCAATGGAGATTTGAGAAATGTTTCTCTTGATAACTACTTCACTAGTCACAGACGAATTCATCAAATTAGCACTGTTAACATGCAAGGCAAGTTATTTGAGATCTTCACCACAGAAGTGGAAACGTTATCCACCATGTAACTCATGGCGCTGCTGGGAAGTCGTTTTGATTAAGAAAATATATGGGAAGTAGCTCTCCCCTTCCCCCTCCTTGTGTTTCCATTTAAGCTACGCGGTATGTATTTCCATTCGTTAATGCAGCGTTTGCATGTTTCAGTTTCTATGTATATGTCTGCTGAGTCCGCCGGAGTTTTAAAAGTAGTTAACAATAGACTATTTACGTCAACCATGATTATTGTTCTAGCCTCGATCCTAGACTAGCGTGGACCAATAGTATTCGCACAATTGCAGTCTTTTCCAAAAAACATATGCGTCTGAGTTCTTAGAAAATTCGCTCCAATTTTGTCTACGCAGATACTGTGTGAAGGGAAATTTTGTGAAGAAACCAAAAGGAAGAAGACCTGTGTTGTTATTTCTTCTTCTTATCTTTGGAGGTAAGTAAATATCTCATACCAAGAGTATTTCTTCTCTGTCGAGCGTGAGCAAGACAAGCATTGTGCTAAAGATGAGATGATTCCCGAAGGCAGCTGCATAGCAGCTGCACGGCAGTTTCTCTTTTCAAAGTTCTTAGCAACGCCACTTAAGAAACCAAAAGGAAGAAGACCTGTGTTGTTATTTCTTCTTCTTATCTTTGGAGGTAAGTGAAGACGTCAAACCTAGAGCATTTCTTTTCTGTCGGGCGTTTGCAAGACAAGTATTATTGCTAAAGGTGAGATGCAATCGACTTGATTGTTAGTCATCCAGCGAAGGTGACGCGTTAGTAGAAGTTTCTAGTTATTACCGATATGTATTAAAAATAGTTGGCTATTGTTCAATTCAAACTAGTTCAATGGGTCGCCATAGGTTTTGTCTCGACCACCATGTTTCAGTTTCTACACTGCAATACTTAAAAAATTCAAAGCGATCGAATAGTACTGCCTCAAAGAATGATATTAACCAGAAATTTGCATGGTTTCATTTGATAAGTGTTATTATTGAGGCCTTTGCAAGAGCCTCGTCGAGTGAAGTCGAGATTTATCGGGATATGAAAGGTTCGTATTTATTTTTTTATTGTATCATTTTTGAGTTAAAACGCGTTCTTCCGCACCTTTTCTCACAACGCACACGCCAAACAACTTATATTGCATTACGAAACATGAAAACGACGTCCAAAGTCCGGTCAAAACATACCCAATCATTGCACTTCATGAACATGAGGCAATTTTTCTGCTGGATTGTATTCTACCGATCAAATTCCATTTTTCCGCATTAGGGACCGCTCCATCACATGCGCTTTCCTTACAAACAACCTGCATTCTATCCCGTATTCTAACAGCATAACACGAACAAAATTGACTTTTAGCTACCTTGGAATTAACCCAATCGTGTGTTAATTCCTTGTAAACAACGTGCATTTTATCACGTATTTCACACACAGAGGGCAAAGTCCAGATAGGCAAAAACCAATCGAGGGGCTCTCTTTGAAATATCATTCTTTCCTCTCGCTCAGTGTATCTTCCCTTATACAAGAACACAATATATCTTTGGCTAGGGTCTATTGAAGATACCACAGTTTTAGTTTGCGTTTCGCAGTAAAATTATGTGGAATTATATTTTTGAGGCGACTAACTGTAGACGAATGATTCATTCTTGCCGTTCATTCGATTCCATAGTGGCAAACAGTGGGTAAATTAACATTAGGAAACGTACTACACTATTTATCGGACAGTGATTTATCCACTCGAACAACCACGACTAGGTGTCCAGCTGAAATTATGTGCTAGATATCTCATTTTGATCGATCATTAATTTTCAGTAAAATGGCGTCTGTTGTAAAGCACATCGCCGTGTTGGCCATGTTTATCCAGGTTGCCCAATCGGGACCAGTGAGCTATGGAATTTGCGTGGCAGGATGTTACTCAGCCTGGGCAGCCTGTGTGGCTGCTGCTGGAGGTGTGACAGGCCCAGCTGCTGTTGCGGCTTGTAATACTATTTTCGGTTACTGTGTGGCTGCATGTTCCTCTGCTGTTGCTATACCTGTAATTTAGTTATCAGAGAGGGGGATTGACATTTTCTTTATTTGTCTGAAAAAACATTTCTATGTTGCGTTTGGTTTTTAGTTTTAGCTTGGCTTGTTAGATCTGCTGGAACATTATTCCATGATAATGCTGTAGGGAATACTTTAAACGTTAAGAGGGGATTATTTTAAGTAGAGTTTCCTAAATCAGAGCAATTTAAAGTAACACGTCTACGAAATTGTTGAGTATTGTAAACCAAAGTTAGACAAGTATTTTATGTGGGTTTGATGTATCTGTACAACTTGCTGATTAAACAACTAGAAGCGTATGAATATCATTTTATTTTATGCACAATTGGACATGGCGACGTTACCTTTACTGATGATGACTTTTGACTTGGTCTACAAATTCGTATAAGGATAGTTTTAACACAGCTCAGACAACCTGATAGATATTCGTTTGGAAACATATCAAATGTAGTGGACTGGTCACATTTTCAAATGTAACAAACTTCATATTTTTTATTCATTTGGTGTTCAAAGCACTCTTCCTGGCCTTTTGTTCGTATACCACTTTGTTGTTATTGTACATCTCAAGCAGTGTGTGATCAGCGGAATTCGCCAACTCAGGACGAATGAGAAGAGCGAATACTCCACTCAAAACATCTTGAACACATCGGGTTGGTAACCAGCTCTCTTCGGTCAAAAATCCCAGACACACTTGACCATTTGACGGGCTAACATTCACGTGATGTATCGGAGACAGAAAACGAACCTAGGGCGAGAAAACAAAATGGCTGTCACGCGGTAACCCCTATTCGTCTCTCGCATTTAGAACAACAAAGTACCCCTTTTGATGGACATGTTAAATTTGATAACCTCGTGCTCTTGACGCTTTCCCCATAAAAAACGTGAAAACCGTGAAAGCAGCAAGTTGAAGTCAGCGAATTTTGTCTAAATCGTTAAAGGATAATTTCGACAATGAATTGAATTTAGATATCAACAAATATTTATCTATTTCAGACAATTTTTCTTCGTTTAACACCATTTCTATTGACATATAAAGCGTTTAGGAATATTCAGAATTACTTACCGACGGAGGTCCAAGAGGATAATTTTCACTGGGCAATGGTCAAATCATTAGTCAAGGATGCTAAGTTGGTGAAAAGTCTTAATCGGGACCCCTTGTCTTAGCTTAAGCTATTGAACTTGACTCAACCACATTTACGGTTGCGAATTCCTTGAAACACTACTAAGAAAAAACAACGTCTTCTGAATTGTGGTTGATAAATTAAAGACTAACACCTCATCCCTTCTCAGTGTGGTTGGTTTAAGTTATTGGGGTGTGGTTTTGTACCCTAAACAACTCTCAGAACAGGGTTATTGATAAATAGACTTGTCAGTACTTACAGAAGATTGACAAAGAAAGATTTCATTACCGAATGGTTGGAGGAAAAGTGGCTGCATTTCGCGAATTGCGTTTTGTTTGTACTTCAACAAGCCGTGTAGACTCATCTGGCTTTGTCATATATTTATAAAGTGAAATGAACACTATCTTGAAAATGGTCGGTTTCCCTACTTTACCTATCTTGAAGAGACATCGGGTTTTGGGGGCGTTTTTTTGAACGCTTTCGCCAGGAGAACATGTTATCTCGTTCACCTATCCTCTCAATAAATTTTATGTTTAATGCGAGAGAAAAATCTCAAGACTTTGGCTGCATGGTGTTTGCCAGGCATAAGGTCCGCTTAATTAAGTTTTTTTCTTTTAACCCAACACACTGCATTTAAGAAAGAAGCTAGTCAGGATACGGTAAATAAACTTGAACTTTAAACAGTCCTCCTGAAATTAAAGAAGAAAAGCATTTTGTTAATATTAAGACGGTTTAAGAGAAGCATGAAATAATCTAACATGCTTACCAAGTGAACGAGGGTCTAACCTGACTGATATAATGTTTAGAAAATAATCTGGGACTGAGTTGGTTTTGCTTCACTTCGATCTGTTATTGGTCTAATTAAATCCAAAATTAGCCTCCAGTGTCCAAATCCAAATTCGGCCACTAGAGTCCAAAATCCAAAATCCAAAATCCACTAGTAGTGTACAAGTAATAGTGTAGTTTGATCGTCCGAGTGAGTGTAGTCCTGAGAAGGACTGTTGTCTGTAGTGGTGACTGACGTTTCGACAACCTGAGCGGAAGTCATCATCAGAGTCAAGTGGACTCTGATGATTTGACTCTGATGATGACTACCGCTCAGGTTGTCGAAACGTCAGTCACCACTACCAACAACAGTCCTTCTCAGGACTACACTCACCTGGACGATCAAACTACACTATTACATATTACCCCCGGGTTCAAACCATTTACTGTAGTAGTGTACAAATTAGAAACCTCGCGCCAGTCTCCCAGCCAATCAGATGGAAAACTAAAAGTAATCTCGCCTTGGTCGCTCCCGTTATGACCAGTTACAGCCCTTACTTTGCACTGCCAGAGTTCTCATTGGCTACGTTCTTTTGCTCAGATTGACCGTCGTTATCCCTCGGGTTTCAACCGGTTTTAAGACACTAGATCGACAAGTGCTCTATCCCGGCTCGTCAGATGCAGATAAACTTAGTCTGAGCTTCTGGAGGAGTTTGGTAGGCGGTGTCTGATAATTATCGATTGAGTGACGTTAATATGATCAAAACAGCAAGTCAGGACAAAATATGTCACAAGTAGTTAATGAGAAATAGAAATCAAGAAAAATTCCTGAGATACATGAAAACGCAAGCTGCTGAGTTTCGATTTCGATCAGTTTTGCCTCTGATTGGTAAAGAAGGTGGCTTTCTTTCGACCATTCATAGAGCTCAGTAAAGCAAACGAAAACAAAAGTAATACTATACGGGATTTCTTTCCGGATAATTACTTTGAGTTAAATTTAAATTCAACTTGAAATCAATTCTCAGTCAGAAATGAAACCAAAATTTTTAATTCGGGGGTAAGTCAGTTGTAGTTAGGTGGTCCGTTACCATCATAATAGGAGTCTTTAGGTCCCGGAACAACAGCCTCCCATAGCTGGAGACTGTCGGATGGAAGTGTCACTTCGATTCCATGAGGCTTCGTGGACTGCAGTTGTTTTAGCTCCTTCTGCACCCTATGTTACAGATGATAATTTTAGCTCCCCAAAGTAGTTTTTATTAATTTATTAAGAGGACATCCGTGCAAAAATCAAACAACAATTAAATTTTTATGGCAAGGGTCAAAAATTCAAATTGTCTCAATTTTTGCACACAAGTAGACCCTAGTGAGACAAGAAGGACTGCGTATTTTTTTCCTCAAATATCTTTTTATTTTCGAGAAAAACGAACTTTTCGCTCTCACCCTCAAATCAATGGATCGGGTCATAACAGGTTAAAAATTGAACACTTTCGCTCGCTTCGTATTTCAAAGATATTACATCTAGGGAAATCTAATTAACGTTTCCTCTTTTATAAACTCTTCGTCTTTTGTAAAATGTAAGTTGTGTAGGAATTGGTTGCTTAGAAGCTTTTTTAGCCATGCGAAAAAACAATGTGCTCTCTTACTTTACAAAAAAAATTGTCGGTGAAGAAAACCTCTTTTTCTCACCATGTGCCATTATTCAGAATTCCACCAAATTACATATGTAAATTTCCGAAGGAATGATCTTCAAAATGACGTAAAGTTTTTTTGGGGCAAATGTTTTCTCGCGACGCAGGAAACTCTTCAAAATAGCACACGGAAGACATAAAATCACGCAATATGTTGATTGCATGACCAAAGAGTTAAGGAGCATTTCTGCCTTTGAAATTACTCAAAACCGTACAGGAGAACTTTTTCAGAAACAAATAACAAATTTGTACCCAGTTTTGTTAACTTACTTTGTCTTTTATCATTTGAAGTTTGTTTCTGCAGAGATATTCTGCCATCGTTCTGTCTATGTACCAGTGCTAGTGCCAGCGACGGTACAAGATTAAAAACTTTGCTGGTCTCTTGCACACGAATCTTAAGTTTCTGCCCCTTGTTTGACTTGCTAACCTGTAACTTTAACTAGCGTACGATAAACGAAAATCCACAAAATGTTACCTTACAGAGGCCCTTGCAGGAGTTAAGTGTGGGTTTGCATGACCTAATTTGCATAATTGCGGTACGAGTCGTCGTGCTCGTGTGACAGAATAATTTGGACCTACGAGTGGGGTCGGTCGACGTCATTTAAATCGGCACAAATACGAGGAAAAGAAATAATGAGTCTAAGTATCCATTGAGCTCAGAGTTTTCCTCAATTTGCACTCGTGTTATTTTTTTTTCTGCTTGAGTAAAACTATGATGTTTGTTGACTTTTCTATTTAAAAGCAAGACAATTAAAGTAACAAAACGTAATAAACATTGCTCCATTCGATTTTTCTCACGTGAAACTAAGCAAAAGAATTATTTCCCGCCCCCTTTGAATCGGAAATCTCGCTTGTAAATGACATGGAAGCTTCTTCCTTATTTAAGTTTGTAGTTGGTTGTGCTTGCTCGTAAGACCAACGAGACAGGAGTAAATCATTTGAGGTGGTTCCCTTGGTGTCGTGCAATAAGGATGTACAGGGTCATAAAAGTGCTTGGTGTTTTGCCGGAGTTGAGAACGAGAGTGAACTTATCCTTGCCCGAGCAGGTATTTTTTACATGAGTGCAAAGGATGTAAACAACTTAACAATTTGTCCATTCCACCGTTCTAACCTTGGCACTGGATGGTGAAGGAGCCAGAATACCTGTAGAATTCCAGATCAGATCGCTTCCCACGGCAAAGGAAAAGGTGTTAAGGGAGACAGAGGCGTTAGCAGAGCAATATTAAAAATTGTATTTCAGAGAACCAGCATCCTTGTACTTCTAGGTTCAGGTATGGCTTTCATGAACCCTATTGCAAAAAATGATAATTGTTGTGTAATATATGTGCTCTATGTATTCAGATATTGGTGCTTTTAAAGAAATGCAATTTTTCAGCAGACATAAATAATTGGCTGGGTGAGTCTTAAAATTGGTTCAGGTCCAGATTAGAGATGATAGGAACTCATACCTTTAATTAAGTACGTCGAAGGTTTGACGGCTGCGGGCTAGGCCAAGTTTATTCTTTCTGTATTACTTGCCCACGATTTGTAGTCATTTTTTCGATCATGGGAAGGGAGACCTCCATGTCAAAGTTAACTTTCACTGAAACTTTCACGTCATCGTCTTCATCATCATTGTCATTATTATCATTATCAACATTATCGGCATCATTATTATTATCATTGTCATTACCATTACCGTTATCGTTTTCATAACTGTTTCTTCTATTACCATTGCACAGGTATCTGTAGAAAATGAAGAGAGAGTTTTGAAAGCAAGTCACAGATTGATGAACTAACGCTTGCAGTTAAGGATCTAAAGATGGTGAGCAATCTAATCGATAGGTTCAATAGAATTGCACCGCCTTTTCTTAACGCAATAACACTTTCTGAAGAAGTAAATAAAGTTAAACTAAAATTTCTATTTGTTGCTGTAAGTAATGTAGGAGGGCTTAATTAGCAAGAGCACTGAAGAGCCTGCTGTAGTATAAAAAAATTCCGTAAATAGAGTGCCAAGCCATATAGCTGCTACTCAAACTTGTGCTTTGAATATATCCTCAGGCCAACAGAAGTGACATACCAATGAATCCCATGGTTACTCCAGAAAAACATGAACCTCCGGCGTTGACTATGGAAACACCGGAGAGCCTTTACCACCCATCTGAGAGCTCAGAAGATTTTGAAAGCGCTAAAGAGGTAAAAGGTACTTGTAGTAGTTCTGAAATACTACCGGGATTGACTGCGAAAAACCTGGGAGCTTTTACCACCCATCTGAGAGCTCCGAAGATTCCGATGGCACAAAAGAGGCAAAAGGTAGTCCTAGAGAAGCACTCAATGCATTCCTAGCATGTAGGGATGTCAGCCCTGTACTTCATCAGTTTTTAACATCATGGGATTCAATAGCCCGCAGAACACAACGCCACCACTTTCGTAAAGTAAGACAAGTTGTGATAGCAACTGGGAACGCTCAAATCCTCTTGAATAAACTAGTGATATCAAACGACGTCGCGCAGACAGAGGACGAAGTTGACTTAACGCTGGTTGACGCCTTAGCAGAATGCTACAAGAATGCGAGCCACTGGAGCACACGAAGGCAAATCCTATCCATTAATGCTGACAAAGTTAGCTATCGAACGTTACAAAGTTGGATTCCTGGTCTAACACGATATAGATTTAATGTCGCCAGGCAACACGCTGACATGTATAGAGGAGGTGCTGAAGTTGAAAATCGTAGTGTGCCGAGAATGTATGTCTCAGCCTCACAGCTTGACATCTTCCTTGACTTCATCACAAGTGAACACATTATCCAAGAACTTCCATTTGGTGAAAGGACATTGAAATTATCATCCAAAAAAAAAAATAACAGCAACCAACGTGATTGGAAAGGTCATCCCAGAGCGAGTTATTCAACAGTATAACCTGTTTTGCGCTAAGACGGGTTTTGCTCGGATGGGACGCAGCACCCGTCATAAAATTCTAGGTGTGTGCTCTGCTTGTGTGAGAAACTCATAACAGGGACTCGATTACTTTACAGTGCAAGGCACACAGGCTTTTGATGATTTAGAGAGTGTTGTCGATAAGCTCGGAGAAGACTGTGGGATGGGCTCAGCCTGGGTGAAAGAAAAGAAGGAACAGCTGAAGGAAGGAAAGAGATATCTGTAGAGTGATTACAAGGTACTATTATTATCCCTATTTTCATTATTACTATCATTATTACTGGGATACCTGTGGTAGCCCAGTCATAAAATGCCTTTGTTTTTTTGTCGTCTTTTTTACTGGGATACCTGTGGTAGCCCAGTCATAATATGCCTTTGTTTTTTTGTCGTCTTTTTACTGGGATACCTGTGGTAGCCCAGTCATAAAATGCCTTCGTTTTTTTGTCGTCTTTTTTTTTTTTTTTTTTTTTTTTTTCCTCCGCCACAAAATGGAAAAATTGCGCAATAGTACCCAGAGGTCATTGGGCCCTCAACACCATGACAACTAACTGTGATCCAATGAGGTGTTCACATGCTGATCACGCGTGCTATCTTGATGATGATTGACGTTGTCATGCACGGACAGGGGCGGGTCACATGACGAACACGAGATTTTTGCCCATAAAACTATTTTGTCAGTCGTTTTGTATTTCAACGTAATTGGATTACGATCATCTGGAGCATTATGGGACAAACGCTCAAAATACTTATAGACGCATACGCAATTCGTATTGTTCGCGGCCAATCCACACAAAAAGATGTTATTGAGCAGTAATTTTGGATCGGACAGAATCGCGAACGCTTGAAAGCCATGAAAGCATTGAATGCCTTGTATGTCTTGTATGCCAAGTATGCCAATGTCTTAGTTGAAAACGTAAACTCGTTGTAAAAAGCAAAATCTGAAATCTGAAACCAAACTGCATATACTCTATGCAATCTATTGAACAACACTACTACCGTGAGACTGAAGAACAAAATTCAAATGAATGCAAACTGCTAGTGAAGAAACATGTCATGTTAGATTCACTTGATGCCAGGGAACGTAGCTACGATAACAGTGCGAATGGTATTAATTTCACGATCAGAAAGGTGAATCTTATCTTTGTTTTCATTGTAGTTGTATGGATATTCTTTTTTAATAAATACATGATCCAAAATCCCGTGTTTTTTGTGTATAATGTTATTATGTTAAGTATTGTTTACGCAATTGTCTTGTCACAGGCGACCCAAGGTCACGTCTCGAGAAAGAGCCAACGATTAATTCATGAACGCGTCACGCGTTGTGTGACTCGGTGTTAAGTTTCGAGAGGAACTGTTGGAGATTTGAACAGGTTATAAGGAATAGTATAGGGAACGAAATATGGTCGATTTACAACGATAAATATTTCGAAATATGAACATTTTTCTCGTAAAATCAATAAAACTTACTCATGCCCTGTGTATCCGTTGTATTTTCTGGCGATTTCTGCCGTTTTAAGCTTGCTTTACCATCACTGTTATTCACGTCATCTACCTTTATTACATTGGTAAAATCTGTACAGACATCACACCAACCAACTCGCGTGCAAAGTAAGAAGACTATATTGAAGGCTTGAAATAATATTGCGATCGATTTTCATCAAGAAATGGGCCAGGAATATTCCACAATAGTGCAAATAATCGGGAAGGCGGATTGCAGAAAAGCGATTGCGTGACGCTCGGTAAGCTGTAAGATGACATGTTATTATATACCAGACGTAAAAACTCTTCAGATTCTCAGTCTGCATTTTGTACCCACTCTGCAGTCAGCAGTCTATATTTTGTATCCAGTCTGCAGTCTGCTGTCTGTATTTTGTACTAACAGGTATCCGTGGCACCAATACAGTTTATTTTTGGTTACATTTATTCGCAAAACACACATAATCTACCTCAAAATACCTGTGAGTGAGGTAATTCGACAGTTTCGTTCTTTCCCACATTAATATTCTTCTCTCCTTTTTGTAAGAATGTAGACATCACTCACAATGTTTCAAGTAATCCACCCACCCTAAAAAAAAGTAACTCTTGCATGCATAGCATGCCTATGTTTTGAAATAGGTGTATGCCCTTGGCCAGACTTGAGCGCACTATTTCAGTATACTAGTCCGACACCCGTAGTATCACTACACTTGATTCCAAGGATCCAGTACCATCCAGGTATCCCAGTTACCCTGCTCACAGGGTCTAGTTTTTTTTGTTTTTTGTTTTTTTCCTCCGCCACAAAATGGAAAAATTGCGCAATAGTACCCAGAGGTCATTGGGCCCTCAACACCATGACAACTAACTGTGATCCAATGAGGTGTTCACATGCTGATCACGCGTGCTATCTTGATGATGATTGACGTTGTCATGCACGGACAGGGCCGGGTCACATGACGAACACGAGATTTTTGCCCATAAAACTATTTTGTCAGTCGTTTTGTATTTCAACGTAAATGGATTATGATCATCTGGAGAATTATGGGGCAAACGCTCAAAATACTTATAGACGCATACACAAGTCGTATTGTTCGCGGCCAATCCACACAAAAAGATGTTATTGAGCGGTAATTTTGGATCGGACAGAATCGCGAACGCTTGAAAGCCATGAAAGCATTGAATGCCTTGTATGTCTTGTATGCCAAGTATGCCAATGTCTTAGTTGAAAACGTAAACTCGTTGTAAAAAGCAAAATCTGAAATCTGAAACCAAACTGCATATACTCTATGCAATCCATTGAACAACACTACTACCGTGAGACTGAAGAACAAAATTCAAATGGATGCAAACTGCTAGTGAAGAAAGACGCCATGTTGGATTCACTTGATGCCAGGGAACGTAGCTATAACAGTGCGAATGGTATTAATTTCACGATCAGAAAGGTAAATCTTATGCTAATTTTCATTGTAGTTGTATGGATATTCTTTTTTCCCGTGTTTTTTGTGTATATTGTTATTATGTCAAGTATTGTTTACGCAATTGTCTTGTCACAGGCGACCCAAGGTCACGTTTCGAGAAAGAGCCAACGATTAATTTACGAACGCGTCACGCGTTGTGTGACTCAGAGTAAGTTATTCTACGAACCGTTGAAAATTTGAACACGTTATAAGGAATAGTATAGGGAACGAAATATGGTTGATTTACAACGATAAATATTTCGAAATATGAAGATTTTTCTCGAAAAATCAATAAAACTTACTCATACCCTGTGTATCCGTTGTAGTTTCTGGCGATTGTTGCCGTTTTAAGCTTGCTTTACCATCACTATTATTCACGTCATCTACTTTTATTACATTGGTAAAATCTGTACAGACATCAAACCAACCAACTCGCGCGCAAAGTAAGAAGACTATGTTGAAGACTTGAAATTATATTACGATCGATTTTCATCAAGAACTGGGCCAGGAATTTTCCACAATAGTGCAAATAATCGTGAAGGCTGATCGCGTGACGCTCGGTAAGCTGTAAGATGACATGTTATTATATACCAGACGTAAAAACTATTCAGATTCTCAGTCTGCATTTTTTACCCACTCTGCAGTCTATATTTTGTATCCGGTCTGCAGTCTGCTGTCTACATTTTGTACTAACAGGCATCCGTGGCACAAATACAGTTTATTTTTGGTTACATTTATTCGCACAACACACATAATCTACCACAAAATACCTGTGTGTGAGGTAATTCGACATTTTCATTCTTTCCCGCGTTAATAATCTTCTTTCCTTTTGTAAGAATGTAGACCACTTACAATGTTTCAAGTAATCCACCCACCCTAATAAAAATAACTCTTGCATGCATAGCATGCCTATGTTTTGAGACAGGTGTATGCCCTTGGCCAGACTTGAGCGCACTATTTCAGTATACTAGTCCGACACGCGTAGTATCACTACACTTGATTCCACGGATCCAGTACCATCCAGGTATCCCAGTTACCCTGCTCACAGGGTCTAGTTTTTTTTTTTTTCCTCCGCCACAAAATGGAAAAATTGCGCAATAGTACCCAGCGGTCATTGGGCCATCAACACCATGACACCCTGACAACTAACTGTGATCCAATGAGGTGTTCACATGCTGATCACGCGTGTTATCTTGATGATGATTGACGTTGTCATGCACAGACAGGGCCGGGTCACATGATGAATCACGAGATTTTGCTTATAAAACTCTTCGGTCAGATGTGTTGTATTTGAACGTATTTGGATTGCGATCTCCTGGAGCATTATGGCGCAAACGCGCAAAATACTTACAGACGCATATACAAGTCGTATTAATCGCGGCTAATCCACACTGAAAGATGTTATTGAGCGGTAATTTTGGAACGGATTGAGTCGCGAACGCTTGAAAGCCATGAAAGCCTTGAATGCCTTGTATGCTAAGCACGTTCGCTTGTTGTAAAAAGCAAAATCTGAAATCTGAAACCAAACTGCATATGCTCTATGCAATCTATTGAACAACACTACTACCGTGAGACTGAAGAACATAACTATAATGGATGCAAACTGCTTGTGAAGAAAGACAACATGTTGGATTCACTTGATGGCAAGGAACGTGGCTAAGATAACAGTACGAATGGTATTAATTTCACGATCAGAAAGGTGAATCTTATGTTTGTTTTCATTGTAGTTGTATGGATATTCTTTTTTAATAAATACGTGATCCAAAACCCTGTGTTTTTTTGTCTATAATATTATTAGGTTAAATATTGTTTACGCAATTGTCTTGTCACAGGCAGCCCAAGCTCACGTCTCGAGAAAAAGCCGACGATTAATTCATGAATGCGTCACGCGTTGTGTGACTCGGTGTTAAGTTACGAGAGGAACTGCACGTTGTAAGGAATAGTACAGGGAACGAAGTATGGTCGATTTACAACGATACATATTTCGAAATATGAACATTTTTCTCGTAAAATCAATAAGAATTACTCATACCCTGTGTATCCGTTGTATTTTCTGGCGATTTCAGCCGTTTTAAGCTTGCTTTACCATCACTGTTATTCACGTCATCTACTTTTATTACGTTGGTAAAATCTGTACAGACATCACACCAACCAACTCGCACGCAGAGTAAGAAGACTATATTGAAGGCTTGAAATAATATTGCGATCGATTTTCATCAAGAAATGGGCCAGGAATATTCCACAATAGTGCAAATAATCGTCAAGGTGGTCGCAGAAAAGCGATTGCGTGACGCTCGGTAAGCTGTAAGATGACATGTTATTATGTACCAGACGTAAAAACTCTTCAGTTTTGTACCCACTCTGCAGTCTGCAGTCTATATTTTGTACCCGGCCTCCAGTCTGCTGTCTGCATTTTGTTTTAACAGGTATCCGTGGCACCAATACAGTTTATTTTTGGTTACATTTATTCGCAAAACACACATAATCTACCACAAAATAGCTGTGAGTGAGGTAATTCTACATTTTCGTTCTTTCCCACATTAATATTCTTCTCTCCTTTTGTAAGAATGTAGATATCACTCACAATGTTTCAAGTAATCCACCCACCCTACAAAAAAGTAACTCTTGCATGCATAGCATGCTTATGTTTTGAAATAGGTGTATGCCCTTGGCCAGACTTGAGCGCACTATTTCAGTATACCAGCCAGACACCCGTAGTATCACTACACTTGATTCCAAGGATCCAGTACCATCCAGGTATCCCAGTTACCCTGCTCACAGGGTCTAGTTACCATTATTACTATTATAACACTAAAAATAATCAAGTGTGCCTTATCAGTTCTTATCACAATACAGAGATATGAATTATTAATGAATACACATGCAGATAGACAGGGACCCTAGTCATTATCATACGTTCTAGTTCGAGATTTTTGTTTTCAATTAATAGGTACACATTTCAACGAGCTCAAGTGTACCAGACCATTGTCGAGCCTACGCGCTAAGTTGTCCAGACGACACAGACTATGAAATTTGCCATCACAACCACAGCCACACATGCGACCGATGTTCTCGTCTTACAGCTGTTGATGCTGAAATCGAGAAAGCTGTACAGGAAGTGGGAGGCACAACCGATACGAAAGAAGATTTGGCCTTTGTGACTTTACAGTCCAAACAATGCATAAATTCCTGGAAATCGCACTTACTGCGTTCAACAAACCAGGACGAGTCCAGACTAGACGTTATCGATGAGCTGGATGAAACTTCTGTCTTACTGGTCTTAGACCGGGCCATGAAATATCTACCAAAGAAATTCAGGGAGAGCCAAACAGACTAGTCTGGTAAGAGAGGTCTGCCATGGCATATCACGGTTGTGACGAGAAAGGGAAATGATGGCAAGATTGAGATGATGACATTTGTACACTTATTTGAGACCTGTAATCAGGACAGTTCTGCAGTTCTTGCCATACTTAACGACGTCTTTCGTCGACTGAAGGATGTCATGCCTCATTTACAATCTCTTAATCTTAGGCAAGAAAACGCCGGGTGTTAACACTGTGCTTTAACCCTGGTTACAGCCAGCAAAGTAGCAGAGCTAAAACATCTCTTCCTACGCAGAATGGATTTTTCAGATCCCCAAGGAGGGAGGGGATCTTGCGATCGGAAAGCTGCAACAATCTAATCCCATATGGCCATCCATTTGAATTCAGGCCACGATATAGAGTTGGCATCTCAAATGCAGGAGGCAATAGAATCATTTGGAGGTGTCCCTGAAGAAAAAGCAGTGTTGTGCAGGCTTCCTTTGTCTTCCATCAAAAAGCCAAATGAAATGGGATGGTGTGAGCTTTGTCAACAACGTTCAGGATAGCGAGGAAGGTGTGAGAGTATGAAGATCCTACAAAATTGGAAGAGGTAAATTCATTCCTTGGAGCAAGTTTCATGTTCCTGACCAGGACGAAGTTCCAACGCTGGAATGCAGTGCAGCAAGCGAAAACATAAAAGCTAATTTTGTTCCTATCAAGCCGAGACGAGCTGAGATTGCTAAAACATCTCAAAAGCACTAAGACAGCAATGATGAAGGTACTGATGATTCAAGTGAAGAAACGCGCAATTCCACAACTAAAAATATTTTTTTCTGCTAGGAAGAGGGTTGCATTAAGTCCTATCAACGCCATTCGTCATTACAGAAGCATCTCGAATGTGGCAGACACAAATATGTTCTTGAATATGAAACTCTTTATGACCGCGCCGTGCTAGAGTATGCCTTTAGACTGGAGAAGGGACCGAGTGCTGTGCCGGAACTGCGGGACACGGAATCCACCCCGTCATCGTCTGAAGCTTCTCTTGAAATGGGATGGGCCCTAAATCAGGGTCGTTTTCGCAATATTCGTTTCACTGACAAGCAAAAGGACTACTTGATAGCCAAGTTTCAAACTGGAGAACAAACGGGACAAAAGGCAGATGCTGCAAGTGTCTCAAGATTAATGAGGTCTGAGAAAGACGAAAACGGCAAGCAGCTATTTGACTGCTTTAAATTTCTTACAAGCAGACAAATTTCTAGTTTTTTTTCTCGTCTGACCTCAAGGCGTAGTCTCGACCTCTAAGAGGTCAACCAGAGCGATGAAGATGAGCAAATCAGAGCAGAAAAGGAGAGCCAGCTACAAGCAATGAGGAAAAAGGTGGTGTCTGAAATTTCTATTCAGCACGCACATCCAATCTTGTACAACGATTACAGCATTAGTGAACTAGTTAAGAATTCTAAGCTTTCAAACTTTTCAATTAAAGTGTTAAATGACATTTGTACTTCCTTCGGACTCGATACTTCCCAGATCAACGTTAAGAGGAAGAAGCCGTATGTCGGTATTCTAACAACCCTTGTCATGGGCTTCCAATGTCAGGCAAATGGGGAATGAATGACAATGTTTGATGGTCCCTGCAGCTGCTGTTAGTTGTAAATTCTTTGGTGTACAGTCCTGCTGAAACGGTTTAGCAACTGTGTTTTTACCGAACAAAGAAGCTGAAGTTTGTTAGAAGCGCCGAAAAGGTCATTTGCTGTTAACAGCAGTGACAGTTCAGAGAAGCGATATTGACTCTTTCGCGGTTAATTAAGTTTTGTAAATTTAATCGTCTTGCCTATACGTCACAAAGCGAACAGGCATTGCGATGATTAAAAAGTATTTTCACTCCAGCAGAAAAAATCAGCATAGGTAAAGATAAAGGCAAAATCAGAGCTAAATGGAGATTTAGACTCACTTTTTTTTTTCTACGTAATTGTGCTTATTTTAAAAAATGACCTTCAAGCGACCATACCTGCAATTATGCTAATAGGCCCTTTGCAGCTAGAGGTCACGTGCCTAGATACGCGTTAGCAACGCTGAATTGGAGAGCAAGCTCTCCAGCAAACACAAATTGTATAAGTCTCTTGAGCGTCACGCGTGTGTCTAGTTGAAAGGCGATTATTCTGAATTCAAGCTTTAAATATCTTTCCATCTCTCCAAATCCAGTAAGTTTAGCATAGAAATATAGCTTTGAGCACATCTTTGAGTCGGAAAGGTTGGTTTTCAGCTGGGATCGCGGCAAAAATATCAGCGTCAAGTCGACCACGAGTTACAAACATGGCTTCTCCGTCAGGTATGTAGAACAGAGCTTGTCTTCTTGTTGCACTTTTATAACCACGTTTGGACGATTAATACAAGTAAACAGAAAGAATCTACGGTAATTCACTACACTTTGAGGTTTAGGAGCTGTTTACTATCGAAAAACATAGAATTTTGGCTGCTTATTCCCCTCAAAACTATGGTGTTTGAACTAACAGGCGTTGTTTAATTCATCGCTATAACTGTAGAGATATTACTCGCCTAATTTTGTGATCATGTCAATTTGAACATTTTTCCCAAATCGTTAGACTAATGTTACTCGTGTTCATATTTTTTTTAGCTGAGGAGAGCCAAGATCTTTCAATATTTCCCTCGCTGACCTTCGATGATGTCGGCCAATATGCAAAAAAGATGTCCGGATGCACCAGCACAGCGAAAGCTTATAAGTTTATGGCAGAACCTGGATATCTACACGAGATTAAAGGTAATTAAATCGAGTATTTCCTAGTTGTTTTTCTCTATCAGGATATTACATTTATCTTTTATGTTATAGTGATACGGGCCAACAACGCGGTGAAAATTGCATCGAAATGATTTCGTTCCATGAAGAAGAACGAGCCACCTCATTCCTTGGAAGTTTCTTCGAGCATGGCTGACGGTACTTTGTCTGGAAGGTGCTCTTGTGTGGCTGGATCAGGAGGGTATTGCCATCATGTTATAGGGCTTCTCTATTATCTGGCTTTACTCAAACAACTGGGGCATCGAACTCTGCCAGATGATCTAACATGCACCAGCATGAAGCAGCGCTGGAGTGTGCCCAGGGGGGAAAAAATTGAACCAAAGCAAATTCAAAATGTGCTTGTGAAGAAACCTCAGCTAGGCGCATCCTTTAACAAATACATCAAATGCAACTTGTACTCCCCATCACCAATGTATGGAACAATGACTAAAGAGCACTTCAACAGCCTACAGCCAAAGCCTCTGTTTGCAACCCTTGTTCCTTCTGAGCAGGACCTGAGATCTGTTTCATTTGTCCCAAGCAAGTTTGGAAATGTCCCCAAAGGATGTTTGATTTCTTATCAGCAAAAAATGTCTTCAGACTATGTGATTAATGATTTTACCTGCACTGCATTTCCAGAATTACCACTCGAGAGTGCAAAAGATAGATTTGAAAATAATGTATCTGTGTGCCTGGAGGCAAACCGACAAGCCCTATTTGACTCTCTTTCTGTCACAAGTGAGATTTCTCTTAAGGTACAAGAACAAACAATTACTCAAAGTTCAAGCGAGACATGGCATCTTCTGCGAAAGAAGCGGATTACAGCAAGCAAGTTTGGTACAGTTGCCCGGCGAGTTTCGAATTTTGAAACCCTTGTTAATCAGCTGAACCCAACAAGATTTGTTCAAACTCCAGCGATGAAGAGGGGTGTGGAACTTGAACCCCATGCAGCAACAATCTATGCTAATGTAGCAAAAAATGGCAGAGTAAATGTATTTCCATCAGGATTAATTATACACCCAAAATGCCCATGGTTAGGCTGCAGCCCTGACCGGAAAGTTTATGATTTGGATGCCCTTGGTAGTGACCAGAACCCCTTTGGGTTACTGGAGGTTAAAGTTGTGAAGGAGGAGGCAACCTCATTTGATGATGTGAGGTATCTTACTAAGGATAATATTAACCAGTATTCTCTGAAGAAGAACGACATTTATTATTACCAGGTCCAGTGCCAGTTGGGCCTCACTGGTCTAGACTGGTGTGATTTTTTTAGTTACATGAACGATGACATGTTTGTCTGCACAAGAATCCTTTTTGATCCAATTTTTTTTCAGGGAGCTAAAGATAAGGTGGACAATTTTTTTTTCAATTACTATCTAAGCTGATTTGCCTCTAGTCTTTGCTTACTCGTAACACTGTATTAGTTATGAAAAGGTTTAACTTCGATAAATGTTCTTTAAAAACATTCTACATTTGCTCTAATTTGTGTATAGTTATTTTAGATTTCAAAACTTTTCTTAAAAAGGGGCTTACCAGATATTGTCAGGGTGAAGGATGAGGTGAAGTTGACCCAAGATATGCATAGAGCATTTTTTTTGCAGAAACATAAATGTGACTTATAACTTTCTTGTTGGTGTTTTTTAGCTCTTTTTAGCCAAGGTTTAATTATTTACTTGCTTCATCACAGTCAAATTCAAGAACTAATTATATATGGTAATCCCCTGATTAACCAACCTTAAAAGAAAAACACCAAAAATGTCTAACACTATATTTAAAGAACAATTGATTCAGAAATAGTATGTCCAGTTGTAACTTTTTATTAACAATTCAAATTTACAAACACTCTTTATGACTACTTAAGCTTTTTCTAAAAGGTTAACTTAATCTTTCTGAATGATCTTCTAATCCAAATGAACGCACTACATTTCACTGTTGTCACTTAGATAAGATTAAAGGTCCTTGAAAATTTGTTAGAAGACAGGCTATAGAAAATAGCTGGTTAACTGAACCTAAAGTTGACAGAGGAACATCGGAATCAAAGAAGTGATACTCCTTAACCCTCCTGATGGCACGTTCTACATGTATTCTAAGGCTTGCAATAGTTTTAGTTTTTTGTACATCTTGAGTTGAAAACTGCCCTTGATTTTCCAGAAAAGGAGGGATGTTTAACTCAACATTATACTCCTGTAGCATGTTACCTATATCAAACCCCTTGTCTGCCATGACTGAGTCTCCTGCTTCTAAGAGGTCTAAAATACCACTACATCTTGTGATTTCCTTGTCACTAATCCCTCCAGTGTATAAAGTGGAAACAAAACATATTGCTCCACAAGGGGTGATTCCAATAAGACCTTTCAAAGTTGTGTTGCTCTTATAGGATGAGTATAGCTGTGACTGTAACAATAGTGATGTGGGTGTTTGCACAAAAATCTCTGTGCAGTCTAAAATAACTCTAGTGCTAGGATAGAGTTTTCTGAAACCCTCAGGCATGCATCTATCTACATCTACCCTAGAGGGCCAGATAATCTGACTTCCAAGAAAAAAATACAAAAAATTGGACCAGGTTACTAATTTTCTAGAGACTGAGGATATATGAATTTCAAACCTATCAGCAAGATCTTGCTCAAATAATCCTAGTTTAAGCCGAACAAGAAACATAAACATTTCATCTATTAGAAGCATATTTCTGGAGGCTGGTCTGTTTTCTCTCTCTCCAGAGGCATAACAGTAGGTCATTAGTTCAGCACTGGGCTTAATAAAGCTAAAAAAAAACTTAATGTGTTCATTTGAGGGGAAACCAGTGTAAAATTTTATACTCTCGTTGTCTACACCAAATCTCTCCAGGCCAAATTTACTTAATATTGCTTTATAAGCTGCCTGCTTTTTTATCTCCTCTAATTGTTGAGCAGCTTCAGCCTTGACATTTCTTAGCTCTTCTTTAGCTACAGCTGCTTCCTTTCTGCTCACCTCAAGCTCTCCCTGCATGGCCAGCAGCTGAGCCTTCAGAGACTGCACCTCTGTTTCCACACTTTCCCTGCTTTGCATTGCCTCACTTTCCACTCCATCGGTGTCACTATCATCTGTTTGAGTATCTCTGTGAACAAAGCCAAAAAATTAGATATCACACTTTCATACATAATTCTAAATTTTAAAACAATTAAATCATTTTAGACATTGAAGAACCTGAGATCTGTATATATACTTCATACTCATACATCCCTTCTATAGGGTGTTACAAATGCTTTTAAAATTAGCAGTTAATACTTATCCCAAACTGATACAGTATTTAAAAATTAGAAAGATGCCATTATAGTCTAGACTTATCATTATAACCCCATAAACTCACCGACACATTAAAATATAACTGAAGGATAAATTACCTGTCGACATGTCGAATAATCTTTCTTCGTGCTTTGGAGGAGGAAGTCCAGTTAAAATTCGATGGAACAGCACCTCTTTTCAGTCGCTGGCTACCAGACTTGGTCGGTGGAAGGTAATCTTCCTTGGTAAAGTGCCTTGAGCATACTCTCGTACTAGTAGTTATCTAAATAGAGAAAAGTATAAGCCATTAGACACATAAGTTTACCGAACAGTTCCTTGTGAAATGCTTTGAAAATCGAATGTCTCTATAAAATACCTTGAATTCAGGACCTTCGTCTCTTCGGATTTTCACGAGCCATTCCTTCCTCAGCTTTTCGTCCATGGCACGACCGGGAATGCGATGGAAATGCAGATCTTCGTGGTATCTTGAATCCCCATTACATTGGGGAACACAGCAATGGTATGCAGACTTTTTTTTGCCCGTGGTGGATTGTTCAACTGATTCGTCCGTATCGATATCTACAACAATGAAAACAACGCTTGTTGGTTCAAACACCATAGTTTTGAGGGGAATGAGCAGCCAAAATTCTATGTTTTTCGATAGTAAACGGCTTCTAAACCTCAAAGCGTAGTGAATTACCGTATTTTATTTCTTTTTACTTGTATTAATTGTCCAAACGTCGTTCTAAAAGTGCAACAAGAAGACAAACTCTGTTGTACATACCTGACGGAGAAGCCATGTTTGTAACTCGTGGTCGACTTGACGCTGATATTTTTTCCGCGATCCCAGCTGAAAACCAACCTTTCCGACTCAAAGATGCGCTCAAAGCTATATTTCTATGCTAAACTTACTGGATTTGGAGAGATGGAAAGATATTTAACGCTTGAATTCAGAATAATCGCCTTTCAACTATACACACGCGTGACGCTCAAGAGACTTACTCAATTTGTGATTGCTGAAGAGCTTGCTCTCCAATTCAGCGTTGCTAACGCGTATCTAGGCACGTGACCTCTAGCTGCAAAGGGCCTATTGAGCAAGTCTCTTGAGCGTCAAGCGTGTGTATAGTTGAAAGGCGATTATTCTGAATTCAAGCGTTAAATATCTTTCCATCTCTCCAAATCCAGTAAGTTTAGCATAGAAATATAGCTTTGAGCGCATCTTTGAGTCGGAAAGGTTGGTTTTCAGCTGGGATCGCGGAAAAAATATCAGCGTCAAGTCGACCACGAGTTACAAACATGGCTTCTCCGTCAGGTATGTACAACAGAGTTTGTCTTCTTGTTGCACTTTTAGAACGACGTTTGGACAATTAATACAAGTAAAAAGAAATAAAATACGGTAATTCACTACGCTTTGAGGTTTAGAAGCCGTTTACTATCGAAAAACATAGAATTTTGGCTGCTCATTCCCCTCAAAACTATGGTGTTTGAACCAACAAGCGTTGTTTTCATTGTTGTAGATATCGATACGGACGAATCAGTTGAACAATCCACCACGGGCAAAAAAAAGTCTGCATACCATTGCTGTGTTCCCCAATGTAATGGGGATTCAAGATACCACGAAGATCTGCATTTCCATCGCATTCCCGGTCGTGCCATGGACGAAAAGCTGAGGAAGGAATGGCTCGTGAAAATCCGAAGAGACGAAGGTCCTGAATTCAAGGTATTTTATAGAGACATTCGATTTTCAAAGCATTTCACAAGGAACTGTTCGGTAAACTTATGTGTCTAATGGCTTATACTTTTCTCTATTTAGATAACTACTAGTACGAGAGTATGCTCAAGGCACTTTACCAAGGAAGATTACCTTCCACCGACCAAGTCTGGTAGCCAGCGACTGAAAAGAGGTGCTGTTCCATCGAATTTTAACTGGACTTCCTCCTCCAAAGCACGAAGAAAGATTATTCGACATGTCGACAGGTAATTTATCCTTCAGTTATATTTTAATGTGTCGGTGAGTTTATGGGGTTATAATGATAAGTCTAGACTATAATGGCATCTTTCTAATTTTTAAATACTGTATCAGTTTGGGATAAGTATTAACTGCTAATTTTAAAAGCATTTGTAACACCCTATAGAAGGGATGTATGAGTATGAAGTATATATACAGATCTCAGGTTCTTCAATGTCTAAAATGATTTAATTGTTTTAAAATTTAGAATTATGTATGAAAGTGTGATATCTAATTTTTTGGCTTTGTTCACAGAGATACTCAAACAGATGATAGTGACACCGATGGAGTGGAAAGTGAGGCAATGCAAAGCAGGGAAAGTGTGGAAACAGAGGTGCAGTCTCTGAAGGCTCAGCTGCTGGCCATGCAGGGAGAGCTTGAGGTGAGCAGAAAGGAAGCAGCTGTAGCTAAAGAAGAGCTAAGAAATGTCAAGGCTGAAGCTGCTCAACAATTAGAGGAGATAAAAAAGCAGGCAGCTTATAAAGCAATATTAAGTAAATTTGGCCTGGAGAGATTTGGTGTAGACAACGAGAGTATAAAATTTTACACTGGTTTCCCCTCAAATGAACACATTAAGTTTTTTTTTAGCTTTATTAAGCCCAGTGCTGAACTAATGACCTACTGTTATGCCTCTGGAGAGAGAGAAAACAGACCAGCCTCCAGAAATATGCTTCTAATAGATGAAATGTTTATGTTTCTTGTTCGGCTTAAACTAGGATTATTTGAGCAAGATCTTGCTGATAGGTTTGAAATTCATATATCCTCAGTCTCTAGAAAATTAGTAACCTGGTCCAATTTTTTGTATTTTTTTCTTGGAAGTCAGATTATCTGGCCCTCTAGGGTAGATGTAGATAGATGCATGCCTGAGGGTTTCAGAAAACTCTATCCTAGCACTAGAGTTATTTTAGACTGCACAGAGATTTTTGTGCAAACACCCACATCACTATTGTTACAGTCACAGCTATACTCATCCTATAAGAGCAACACAACTTTGAAAGGTCTTATTGGAATCACCCCTTGTGGAGCAATATGTTTTGTTTCCACTTTATACACTGGAGGGATTAGTGACAAGGAAATCACAAGATGTAGTGGTATTTTAGACCTCTTAGAAGCAGGAGACTCAGTCATGGCAGACAAGGGGTTTGATATAGGTAACATGCTACAGGAGTATAATGTTGAGTTAAACATCCCTCCTTTTCTGGAAAATCAAGGGCAGTTTTCAACTCAAGATGTACAAAAAACTAAAACTATTGCAAGCCTTAGAATACATGTAGAACGTGCCATCAGGAGGGTTAAGGAGTATCACTTCTTTGATTCCGATGTTCCTCTGTCAACTTTAGGTTCAGTTAACCAGCTATTTTCTATAGCCTGTCTTCTAACAAATTTTCAAGGACCTTTAATCTTATCTAAGTGACAACAGTGAAATGTAGTGCGTTCATTTGGATTAGAAGATCATTCAGAAAGATTAAGTTAACCTTTTAGAAAAAGCTTAAGTAGTCATAAAGAGTGTTTGTAAATTTGAATTGTTAATAAAAAGTTACAACTGGACATACTATTTCTGAATCAATTGTTCTTTAAATATAGTGTTAGACATTTTTGGTGTTTTTCTTTTAAGGTTGGTTAATCAGGGGATTACCATATATAATTAGTTCTTGAATTTGACTGTGATGAAGCAAGTAAATAATTAAACCTTGGCTAAAAAGAGCTAAAAAACACCAACAAGAAAGTTATAAGTCACATTTATGTTTCTGCAAAAAAAATGCTCTATGCATATCTTGGGTCAACTTCACCTCATCCTTCACCCTGACAATATCTGGTAAGCCCCTTTTTAAGAAAAGTTTTGAAATCTAAAATAACTATACACAAATTAGAGCAAATGTAGAATGTTTTTAAAGAACATTTATCGAAGTTAAACCTTTTCATAACTAATACAGTGTTACGAGTAAGCAAAGACTAGAGGCAAATCAGCTTAGATAGTAATTGAAAAAAAAATTGTCCACCTTATCTTTAGCTCCCTGAAAAAAAATTGGATCAAAAAGGATTCTTGTGCAGACAAACATGTCATCGTTCATGTAACTAAAAAAATCACACCAGTCTAGACCAGTGAGGCCCAACTGGCACTGGACCTGGTAATAATAAATGTCGTTCTTCTTCAGAGAATACTGGTTAATATTATCCTTAGTAAGATACCTCACATCATCAAATGAGGTTGCCTCCTCCTTCACAACTTTAACCTCCAGTAACCCAAAGGGGTTCTGGTCACTACCAAGGGCATCCAAATCATAAACTTTCCGGTCAGGGCTGCAGCCTAACCATGGGCATTTTGGGTGTATAATTAATCCTGATGGAAATACATTTACTCTGCCATTTTTTGCTACATTAGCATAGATTGTTGCTGCATGGGGTTCAAGTTCCACACCCCTCTTCATCGCTGGAGTTTGAACAAATCTTGTTGGGTTCAGCTGATTAACAAGGGTTTCAAAATTCGAAACTCGCCGGGCAACTGTACCAAACTTGCTTGCTGTAATCCGCTTCTTTCGCAGAAGATGCCATGTCTCGCTTGAACTTTGAGTAATTGTTTGTTCTTGTACCTTAAGAGAAATCTCACTTGTGACAGAAAGAGAGTCAAATAGGGCTTGTCGGTTTGCCTCCAGGCACACAGATACATTATTTTCAAATCTATCTTTTGCACTCTCGAGTGGTAATTCTGGAAATGCAGTGCAGGTAAAATCATTAATCACATAGTCTGAAGACATTTTTTGCTGATAAGAAATCAAACATCCTTTGGGGACATTTCCAAACTTGCTTGGGACAAATGAAACAGATCTCAGGTCCTGCTCAGAAGGAACAAGGGTTGCAAACAGAGGCTTTGGCTGTAGGCTGTTGAAGTGCTCTTTAGTCATTGTTCCATACATTGGTGATGGGGAGTACAAGTTGCATTTGATGTATTTGTTAAAGGATGCGCCTAGCTGAGGTTTCTTCACAAGCACATTTTGAATTTGCTTTGGTTCAATTTTTTCCCCCCTGGGCACACTCCAGCGCTGCTTCATGCTGGTGCATGTTAGATCATCTGGCAGAGTTCGATGCCCCAGTTGTTTGAGTAAAGCCAGATAATAGAGAAGCCCTATAACATGATGGCAATACCCTCCTGATCCAGCCACACAAGAGCACCTTCCAGACAAAGTACCGTCAGCCATGCTCGAAGAAACTTCCAAGGAATGAGGTGGCTCGTTCTTCTTCACTTAGTCCATTTAACTCCTGCAAAAACCTCCCTTTGAAAACTTTGTTGATTTTTATCGAGAGCTGGTTAAAAGGCACGGGTAAGCACATATAGAGAGTTAAACAATGGGCCGAAACTTAAGATTCGTATGCGAGAGACCAGCAAAGTTTTTAATCGCATACCGTTTCTGGCACTGGTGAATAATCATACTAGACAGAACGATGGCAGAATATCTCTGCAAAAACAAACTTCAAATGATAAAAGACAAAGTAAGTTAACAAAACTGGGTACAAATTTGTTATTTGTTTCTGAAAAAGTTCTCCTGTACCGTTTTGAGTAATTTCAAAGACCGGAATGCTTCTTAACTCTTTGGTCATGCAATCAACATATTGCGTGATTTTATGTCTTCCGTGTGCTATTTTGAAGAGTTTCCTGCGTCGCGAGAAAACATTTGCCCCCAAAAAACTTTACGTCATTTTGAAGATCATTCCTTCGTCAATTTACATACGTAATCTGGTGGAATTCTGAATAATGGCATGCACATGGTGAAAAGAGGTTTTCTTCACCAAAATTTTTTTGTAACAGAAGAGAGCAAATTGTTTTTTCGCATGGCTAAAAGCTTCTAGGCAACCAATTCCTATAAAACTTACATTTTACAAAAGACGAAGAGTCTATGATAGAGCACACGTTGGTTAGATTTCCCTTTGTGTAATATCTTTGAAATGCGTAGCGAGTGAAAGTGTTCAATTTTCGACCTGTTATGACCCGATCCATCGATCCTAGAGGCTGAAAGCGAAAAGTTTGTTTTTCTCGAAAATAGAAACACATTCGAGGAAAAAAAAACACAGCCTTTCTTGTCTTACAAGAGTCTACTTGTGTGTAAAAATTGAGACAATTTGAATTTTTTACCCTTGCCATAAAAATTTCATTTTTGTTTGATTTTTACTCGGATGTCCTTAAGATTTATTAAAATGTTTAACAGCTGAGTTTCTTCTATGAGAGCTAACTATTAAGACGAATTAAAAAATATAATATCGCCTGCGTGTTCAATTCGACTTTAAGACTTAAAAATGAAAGAAAGCCAAGAGAAACTTATAAGAATGTTCATTAACTCAAACGGATAAGGAAACAGTTAAAACAGACCGCACACGCTATTGCTTTTCGGGTTGGTAATGCCGCTGGCCAAGAGAAGTGTAGGCCTTTCACGAAGAAACAGAACCTCTTACGGTACTTACCCCTACCCTACCCCCACTAGAAAGCTTTCTTCCTTCTCTCGACCCAGCGGAATGTTTGGAAGTCACGCGGCTCTTACTGTAAATAATCATATTTGAGGACGATTGTAAAAGAGTGATTCGCCAAGAGTACTCAGTGCACTCTAGTTATTCTGCGGTGCCTTATAAGCCTAAAAGCTTTACAAACGAAAAGATCTTACTTGCTTCTCATTTGTAAATCGTAGATTTTCATGTTGGAGCGATGGAAGCACCTTACGTTATTTCATTTTATCTGAAATTTTCAAATCAACCTCTTTAACTAAATGACTAAATACTAGATGTAATGAACTTCTTACCTTGAAACGAAATCTCTTCTTAAGCTCATTGTAAGTGTGCGAAAGTCCCGCCTTATCGCTACAAAACGCCGTAGAATATTAATGGTTCGATGGAGCTGCTAGGGAAATTTCCTTCTTATTGTTTGAAAGGACAAAGTCTGTTTTGTTTACAGGGAAATTCCCTTTGCTAACAGTCACGGGGGGGGGGGGAGGGGGGGTTCAGTACTCTCACTGGCACATTCCTTCCATTCTTAACATAGTATGATTTTTTGCGTATTTCGTCAGGAAAGAGTACCCCACATTCAATACGCTAAAAGCTGTTTCAGCTTGATCGCAACAATTCGTAAAATAACTACTTTTTCTTCGATAGCATTTGCCCTTGATAGCAACGTCAAATTCAGCTTTCCATGCCGTGTTTCCTCCCCCTGATCAGATCGAGACAAACAAAATTATTGCGTTGTCACGGTTTAGCAAAGAGGTCATTACCATAATAGGAGCGATAGAAACCCTTTCTTTGTTCAAGTAGTTGAGTTTCGATGTTTCCACGGAAAATTTTGTGGTTTTTTTCTCAAAGACCTGACAAGTCGTTGTGTGACTTTTCCAAAGGTAACATTGAAAGAATTTAGATGAATTAGTCGTGAACACGAGCCGAAGCAGCGTTTTGTTTTCGGAATTTCGAACTTTTTTTTCTGAGAAAACCTTCAGTCACCATTTGAATAATTATTCAGGGACTTTCCCTCAAAATGATGTCTCTAGTTTCAGTTTCATATCTGGTCGACGCAGAACTCTGAGGTGAGTTGGTGGAGTGGAAGGTCCAATCCAAAGGTAACATTGAAAGAATTTAGGTGAATTTGTCATGAACACGAGCCGAAGCAGCGTTTTGTTTTCGGAATTTCTAATTTTTTTTTTCCGAGAAAACCTTCAGTCACCATTTGAATAATTATTCAGGGACTTTCCCTCGAAATGATGTCACTAGTTTCAGTTTCATATCGGGTCGACGCAGAACTCTGAGGTGAGTTGGTGGAGTGGACGGACTCGGTATTAATCCGTTGTTAGTGAGCCAAAAAAGGTACGATCAAAGATTGCCTGTGGCTCAAGGAAATTTTGTGTACTTCTGCGGAAATTATTTTCCCCTTTAACCTCATACATCCACATAAGAATGGGGTCGAAAATCATTCAAGTGTTTGTGAGCGGTTTACAAGGAGAGACAACCACCATTGACATTGAAGAGGTACATCTTTTAGCTTAATATCTTTTTTGTATACAATCGAAACAAACAAATTTAGAAATATTAGCGAACTTTATTCTAACTATTCATTATATGCCCTGTGGCGAGTGAAATCTTGCTCGAACGGCAGGGACGTCATTCTCGTTCCCAGAGTGCTCTTCCTTCGAGGCAGAATGGCAGTCGTCACGTTTGCAACGCTCTCTTTCTGTCACGTATGAGCGATAAGAGGTTATGAAGTCGGCATTTCCTCTTAAGATAATGTGTTCCCATAAATGGTGTAGTTTTATATAAATTTTTATTTTATTTTATTATCAAAAGACAATACAAGTCCGTTCTATTTTTTTTTGTAAATAGTTTTTTTTTTCTTATTCTTATGCAGCATTTTATCTTCTTCCCTTTTTATCTTTTTTTTGTTGTTTTGAAATTTAAAATTATTATTTTATTATTATTATTATTATTATTATGAGTATTACCACTACAATTTTCAGTATTATTATTATTATTATTATTATCATTATTGTTGTCATGATTTTTATTGATAACGTTATTGTTATTATCATTTCCTTTGCTGTTTTTACTTAAGTTAAAATGATATCGCATTTTGAGTAA